>NC_044555.1:49888851-50182705 GCF_007565055.1 Rhinopithecus roxellana
TGAGCGGTCATGCCCAGCCGAGTCCCTTTCTCTAGTACTCTGTCTTATTAATTTCTAAAAATGCTTTATATGTACAAGATACAGTCTCAAGCAATTGCAATTCATAGGCCTTATTTGGATCCAAGTCAAACAAAAAGCTGTTAAACTAGTAAACAGTTATAAGACAATTGTAAAAATGTGAATACTGCCTGGATATTTGATGATATTGAAGAATTATTTTAGGTGTGAAAATGGTATTTTGGTTTTTAAAAAAGAGTCTATTTTTTAGAGGTACATATTTAAATATTTACACATGAAATGATGTGATGTCTGGGACTTGCTTCAGCATAATCTGGGTAGAGGGCAGTGAGTGGTGGGTGTAGGAATGTATGAAATAAGATTAGCCAAGTATTATGAAGCAAGGTGATAGGTACATCAAGTTTATTATGTTCTTATACACACACACACACACACACACACACACACACACACACACACACACACACATAATTGAAAATTTCCATAATAAAAAGTTTAAGAAAAATGAGGCTATCTTTTGGAATAGTTCTAATTGCTTGGGGTCAAGATTGGTATAAAAGTTAAATAATAAATTTCTCCAGATTCACTTTAATCCTTTCATACTTAAGAGAAATCCTTTCATATTTGAGAATACTAAAAGGTAATTATAACATTACTCTTTTTAAAAAGAATGTTACCTATATTGTTTTTCTTATCAATGCTCTTAGGAATATATTCTATACTTGTGGCCCTGATGGCTGGCAAGGCAGAAGTAAGATATAATCCTACTGTTATACAACCCCCAATGATAGCAGAGTTCATCCGAGAGCTTGGATTTGGAGCCACTGTGATAGAAAATGCTGATGAAGGAGATGGTGTTTTGGAACTTGTTGTAAGTAAGAATTTTTGTGTGATTAATAAAATTTCCAGAAAAAATCTTGGTAAGGTTCAGAGAAGAGTTGTGAAGATAATTAAAAGTGGGGAAAATAAGATATGATTAAAATTAAGGAAACTGGAAAATGGAAGGATAAGGTATGATTTAATGGTACTCTTCAAGCATGGAATGTAAAAAGATAATTGTCATATCTCTATTAACCAAAAAAGAATTGGGTTTGAATGAATAAATGAAAATTAACTTTTAAAATACAGTATGATTCCTATCTAGTAGCATGTAATTGAATAAATTCCAGATGCATTAAAGACTCAAATTTTATAAAGTCTTAAAACCCGGTGTAAAGCATATTGATTTAAAGTGATCACTTTCTCCAACCCAGCAAATCAGCTGCTAGTATTCTTTCCTGTGGAAATATGATCATATATGGCTGGGCAGGGTGGCTCACACCTGTAATCCCAGCACTTTGGGAGGCTGAGGTGGGTGGATTACTTGAGGTCAGGAGTTCGAGACCAGCCCAGTCAACATGGTGAAACCCCATCTCTATGAAAAATACAAAAATTAGCCAGGTGTGATGGTGTGCTCCTGTAGTCCCAGCTACTCTGGAGACTGAGGCATGAGAATCACTTAAACCCAGGTGGCGGAGGTTGCAGTGAGCTGAGATCACACCACTGCACTCCAGCTTGGGTGACAGAATGAGACTTTGTTTTTTTAAAAAAAGGAATATGAACATTCATAAGATTATATTTATTATATAATTTTAAGAGCAAAAATTTAGAACCAATCTATATTAAATGTCCTTTAATAGGGAATGTTTAAATAAATTATGTATAGACATATTGTAGAATACAATACATATGTTAAAAGAATAAAATAAATCAATATTAACTGACAAGTAAAGATTTCTAGGACATATTATTTACTTAAACAAAACAAGTTGCAGTGTAATACTTGTGGCATAATCCCATTTAATAAAAAATGCAAAACTACATGTATATGTGCTTATATATGTATATAAACACCTAGAGAAAGGACTAGTGTATACACATGATTAACAGTGTTTATCTCAGGAAGAGAGTGGGATTGAGGGAGAAGAGCAAAGAGAAACTTGCATCGTTTCAACACTGAAAATTTTATGGCTAGAATGTATTTAAGTTTATTTGTATAATTAAAAAAATTAACCTTGTACCAAAATAAGTTCCAGTTTAAGCAAAAATTTGGATGTAGGCTGGGTGTGATGGCTCATGCCTGTAATCTCAGCATTTTGGGAGGCCGAGGTGGGAGGATCACTTGAGCCCAGGAGTTCACGACCAGCCTAGGCAACAGGTAAAACCCCACCTCTACAAAAAGTAAAACTTTAGGCCAGTCGTGGTGGCTCACGCCTGTAATCCCAGCACTTTGGGAGGCCGAGATGGGTAGATCACCTGAGGTCAGGAGTTCAAGACCAGCCTGACCAACATGGTGAAACCCCGTCTCTACTAAAAATACAAAAATTAGCTGGGTGTGGTGGCGCGCGCCTGTAATCTCAGCTATTCGGGAGGCTGAGGCGTGAGAATTGTTTGAACCTGGGAGGTGGAAGTTGCACTGAGCCAAGACTGTGCCACTGCACTCCAGCCTGGGCGACACAGTGAGATTCTATCTCAAAAAATAAGAATAAAAAATTAAGTAAAAATTTAGCGAGGTGTGGTGTCATGTACCTGTAGTGCCAGCTACTCGGGAAGCTGAGGTGGGAGGATTGCTTGAGCCTGGGAGGTTGAGGCTGCAGTGAGCTGTGTTCATGCCACTGCACTCCAGCCTAGGGGACGGAGCAAGACCTTGCCCGCCTCCCAAAATTGAATGTAAATAATGAAATCATGAAATTACTAGAAGAAATATTTGGAGCATTTTTTTTCAATATTATGAAACTTTCAGACATACAGAAAAGTCAGAAGAATTGTACAGTAGATACCCTATATACACCAGCTAGATTCTACAATTAATATTTTACTGTATTTGCTTTATCATACATCAATCCATCAATTCATCACTGAAATACTTTTAGACTCACAAGGAAGTACAAAAATAGTACAGAAAATTTCCATGTAGCCTTAATCTAGCTTTTCCCAATGATAACATCTAATTCATTTATAAAACAATATTGGAGGCCGGGCGCAGTGGCTCATGCCTGTAATCCCAGCACTTTGGGAGGCCGAGGTGGGTGGATCACCTGAGGTCAGGAGTTCAAGACTAGCCTGGCCAACATGGTGAAATCCTGTCTCTACTAAAAATACAAAAAATTAGCTAGGCATGGTGGCATGCGCCTGTAATCCCAGATACTCAGGAAACTGAGGCAGGAGAATTGCTTGAACCTGGGAGGCGGAGGTTGCAGTGGGCCAAGATCATGCCATTGCACTCCAACCTGGGCAACAACAGTGAACCTCCTTCTCACAAAAAAAAAAAAAAAAGAAAGAAAAAAAAAAAGAAAAAAACAATATTGGAGTAGGAAGTGTTTTTCTAAAATATGATACAAAACCGATAAAAGAGAAGATTAATAGATTGATGAATTCAGATACCTAAACATTTCTTCTTGGGAGGAAAACACTGAATGGAAAGTCAAAAGGCAATTAAAATAATTGTATTCATATCATAGATGAAGGTTAATTTTCTTCATATATGAAGAACTTTTATACATCAATAAGACAAACGTCATCAACCCAAAATTTCTTTTTGATGATAAAGGATATGAACTCACAGTTCACAGAAAAGCAAAAATGATACCTCTTAAACATGAAAAGATGTTCAACTTCATTGGTAATGAGTAAAGCAAATTAAAATGGCACTGAAGTACCATTTTCACTTATTGGATTGGTACAGTTAGCAATTTTAACACTGTGTTTTTGATCTCTCATGTATTGCTGGTGGAGTGTACACTGATACAAGCTGCCAACAGAGGAATTTGGCAGTATCTGTCAAAGGTGAAATTGCACATAGCCTTTGCCTCACAAGTTCCACTTGTAGAAATTTATCCAACAGACATGTTTGCATATGTATGAAATGATATGTATGGAAAGATGTTCATTATAGTATTGTTTACAATAGCAAAAGATAGGGAAAAACTAAATTTCAGTCATTAGGGACTAAATACATTATGATACATCCATATCATGGGATACTGAGTAGCTATTAAAAAGAATGAAAAAGAATGAGTAGGCTTTTATATGTTTTTAAGGATTGAAAAATAATAGCTTTTTTGAAATACCATAAAACTCACCTTTTTAAAGTGTATAATCCAGTGCATTTTAGTATATTCACAGACTTGTGCAACTATCACCACTATCTGATTTCAAAACATTTCCATCCCCATGAAAATAAAACTCATTAGTAGTCATTCTTTAGTCCTAATCTCTTACCTGTACTGGTTCTATTCTCTCTACTCTAGGCAACCACTAATCTACTTTGTATTTGTATAGATTTGCCTATTCTGGACATTTCATATAAATGGAATAATATAATATGTGGTCCTTTGTAACCGACTTCTTTTATTTACCATAGTGTATTCATGGTTGATCCGTGTTCTAGCATGTATCATTACTGCATTCCTTTGTATTACCAAATAATATTCTGGTGTATGAATATACTACATTTTGTTGATTTATTCATCAGCTTATGGACAATTGGGTTGTTTCCGCTTTATGAGTATTGCTGCTATTGTAAGTAATGCTGCTATGAACATTCATGTACAAATTTTTGTGTGAACTTATGTTTTTAATTCCCTTGGGGATATACCTAGAAGTGGAATTACTAAGTCATCTAGTAACTCTATATTTAGCCTTTTAAAGGACTGCCAGACTTTTTCTAAAGCAGCTGTATCATTTCATATCCTCACCAACATTGTATTGATATTCCAGTTGTTCTATATGCATGTCAACACTTGCTATTACCTTTTTATTATAGCCATCCCAGTGGAAGTGAACTGGTATCTCATTTTGGTTTTGATTTGCATTTCCCTGATGACTAATGATGTTGAGTATCTCTTCTTGTGCTTATTGGCCTTTCATAAATGTTCTTTGGAGAAACAATTCGAATTTTTGCCTTTTTTCTTTTTTTTTTTGAGACGGAGTCTCTCTCTGTCGCCCAGGCTGGAGTGCAATGGCGCGATCTCGGCTCACTGCAAGCTCCGCCTCCCAGGTTCACGCCATTCTCCTGCCTCAGCCTCCCAAGTAGCTGGGACTACAGACGCCTGCCACCACGCCCGGCTAATTTTTTTTGTATTTTTAGTAGAGACGGGAGTTTCACCGTGCTGCCAGGATGGTCTCAATCTCCTGACCTTATGATCCACCCGCCTCAGCCTCCCAAAGTGCTGGGATTACTGGCATGAGCCACCGCTCCCCACCATTTTTGCCCATTTTTAATTGGATTGTCTTTTTATTACTGAGTTGTAAGAATATATATTCTAGATACAAGTCCCTTATCTGATATATGATTTTCAAATATTTTCTCCCATTCTGGTATTGCCTCTTTACTTCCTTGGTGGTGGTGTTTAGAGCACAGAAGTTTTCTGGGTACAGCGTAGGTGTATGTGCATATATTTATGAGGTATATGAGATGTTTTGATACACGCATGCAATGAGTAACAAACACATAAAAAGTGGGGTATCCATCCCCTCAAGCATTTATCCTTTGTGTTACAGAGAATCCATTTATACTCTTTTAGTTATTTTTAAATGTATGATTAAGTTATTATTGACTATATTCATCCTGTTGTGCTATGAAATACTATGTCTTATTCATTCTATTTTTTGTACTCCATCTTGTTTTCTTGAATAAATGCTTTCTAGATTGCTGCAAACTTGTTTGATTTCCAGATTTCTGGAAAAAGATGGTTCTTACAATTTCTGCCCTTTTTCTCATGGCTTTTACAGAGAGAATTTTAGAGGTCTTACTGCACCATTTGCACTGATATCCCTTCAGCAGATATACTTGAATAAATCCTTCTTAATTTGTGGTATGCCCTTTGGTCAATTTCCAGAGTATTTCAATGGTTGTTTTTTGATACTTTTGTCAGTTTTATCATTGCTTTTTGAGGAAAGGATTTGCTGAGCTCCTCACACAGTCATTCTAGAAGTCATGCCCATCCATCTTAGAATTTAATGCCCAGCTAAACTATAACCCCACTCAAGATATAGGGAAAAATACATTTTTTAGACATAAAAAGTCAAAACACTTTTGCCATCCATTAACTTCACTAAAAGTTATACTAGTGGTTATATACTTTAGCAGGATGAAAAAAAAATCCAGAGGGAAGCAAGACTTTGGATACAAGAAACAATAATAAATGTCAAATCCTCTATCACTGAGTAGTAGTGACAGGAATTGGGAGACTTTTAATGAGATCCTCTTCTATCTGGGACCATATATTTGTTCGATGTGGTATAAAAATGATACCCTAATGATCATATCTAAAGCATACTAGTAGTGCAATTAAGATCTTGTGTGGCAATCCCATGAGTCCTTTTGTGAAAAGTGGTAACTCGGGCTGGGCACAGTGGATCACTTGAGGTCAGGAGTTCGAGACCAGCCTGGCCAACATGGTGAATCCACGTCTCTACAAAAAAGACAAAAATATTAGCCAGGCATGGTAGAACGTGCCTGTAACCCCAGCTACTTAAGAGGCTGAGGCAGGAGATCACTTGAACCTGGGAGGCAGAGGTTGCAGTCAGCCGAGATTGCGCTGCTGTATTCCAGCCTGGGTGACAGAGCAAGAGACTCTGTCTGAGGAAAAAAAAAAAAAAGATAACTCATGTTTAATGGTGGATAAAGTATATTCCTGAAGAACAAATGCTTTGTCTTTAACAGGTGAGAGGAATGACGTGTGCCTCCTGTGTACATAAAATAGAGTCGAGTCTCACAAATCACAGAGGGATCCTGTACTGCTCTGTGGCCTTGGCAACCAACAAAGCACATATTAAATATGACCCAGAAATTATTGGTCCCAGAGATATTATCCATACAATTGAAGTAAGTGCCAAGAATTTATGTTTCTGTGTTCTTACCTATTTAATCAGCATTCCCGTGAATCATTTCTGATTTGCATCAGATAGAGGCAATGAAAAAAAAAAATCTAACTAACTCCTTTGAATACTTCAAACAAGATCTGTCTCGAAATTTAATGTAAATGTGTCTGCATTTTTTTTTTTTTGGTCTTTTTCAGGAAAAGTTAGGCAAAGGTACATTTACACTATTCATCAGGAGCAAACAAGTTAGAACCACAAAACACTCAAAATATTTAGAAAATGAAAATAAAGTATAATTTGTTATAAATAAGATTCATAGTAGTTACTAAGAAAGTGAAGAATCCTGCTTGATGGCTTTTTGTTTGTTAGGTCAAAACAAAAGACCTATTTTTAAGTTAAAGTAAGAAATTTAAAAGACCAAACCCAGCTGGACATGGTGGCTCATGCCTATAATCTCAGCATTTTGGGAGGCCTAGATGGCAGAATCACTTGAGGCCAGGAGTTCAAGAGCATCCTGGGCAACATAGCGAGACCCTGTCTCTGCAACAAAAATGAAAATAATTAGCCAGGTGTGGCGCCACGCACCCATAGTGTTAGTCACACGAGAAGCAGAGGTAGGAGGATTGCTTAAGCCCAGGAGTTCAAGGTTACCATGAGAGAGACCCTGTCTCTAAAACAAACAACACAACCCTTTCTTTGTGACAGATTCATTGTGTGTTCTTCAATAAATCGTAAGTGGTAATAATGTGAATGTATTTTAAAAGTTTCAGTATGCTATAGAATTGGTGTTCAAGTGATTTAAAGCATCTTAATAGTTCAATTAAGATCCTATTAGTATAGATGACATTACCATTACCATTTTTGTGAAACTAGTGTTACTGAGTACCTACTATGTGCCGGTTACCAAGACTGCAAAGCTTCAACCTTTAATTGCCACAGCAATGTGGTCATATTCATTTTGGAAGTGAGGAAACCCAGATTAAGAGAAGTTAAGTTACTTACCAGAGTCACATAGCTAGTAACTGTCATAACTGGGATTTGAGCCTAATTACTCTGACTCCAAAGCTCACACTTGTTCTATTCACTGTGCACTGCCAACAAATGTAAAATGGCAGCATTTCCCCTAGCAGTTGGAAATATAATGTGTATTACTATCTATGGTCAGATAAGTCTTGCTTAGGGGTAGTTTCCTTTTTATACTTTGTTTTATTGGGGAAAATGATTTTTGTTCATGTTCTTTTTCTGATAAAACAAGAATAAATACTGCATATGCAAGGCCTTGAATAATCTATTTAGTATGGTGATAGCTTTTTTTTTTTTTTTTTTCTGAGACAGAGTCTCACTCTGTTGCCCGGGCTGGAGTGCAGTAGCGCGATCTCAGCTCACTGCAACCTCCGCCTCCTGGGTTCAAGTAATTCTCCTGCCTCAGCTTCCTGAGTAGCTGGGATTACAGGCGCCTGCCCCTACACCCAGCTAATTTTTTGTATTTTTAGTAGAGACGAGTGCTCTCGAATTCCTGACCTTGTGATTTGCCTGCCTCGGCCTCCCAAAGTGGTGGGATTACAGGCATGAGCCACCGTGCCCGGCCTGGTGCTAGCTTTTATGGCCTATTAATGAGAACCTCTACTGAGGACAGTTGTACTTGAGTTAAACTGTTATATATAGGATAGATATTAACTAGAATTAAGGAAATATTCACTTCTTTGATGAAAGTTTGGAAATAAAGGCAATCAAGAGCAGGAAGCACATCTTCATCTTTGTATTCCCCAGAGTGACTTGCCCTCAGTAATTGAGCTGTTCTTAATGACAATACCATGGCTTAGAATTTCTGTACACAATGTATATGTTCAGTGAAATAATTTTTTCTCATGAATTTCCTTAGAGCTTAGGTTTTGAAGCTTCTTTGGTCAAGAAGGATCGGTCAGCAAGTCACCTAGATCATAAACGAGAAATAAGACAGTAAGTACTTTTAGAGTGTCAGTAAAAAACAGATTTTGACTCCTTATTACAAGTTTAACATCCTTTTTGCATGTCAGTTTTTATAATACCATCCTTATACTGGATGAAATGTTCACAATGTGTGTCTCTCTATAGTACATAGAATCTTTACCTATTAGCTATTTATGACCATTATTTTTCTTTTTTTATTTTTTCCATATAAGATGGAGACGGTCTTTTGTTGTGAGTCTGTTTTTTTGTATTCCTGTAATGGGGCTGATGATATATATGATGGTTATGGACCACCACTTTGCAACTCTTCACCATAGTCAAAACATGAGTAAAGAAGAAATGATCAACCTTCATTCTTCTATGTTCCTGGAGCGCCAGATTCTTCCAGGATTGTCCATTATGAATTTGCTGTCCTTTTTATTGTGTGTACCTGTACAGGCAAGTGAATTGTTAACAAATATATTTGTTAATAATGAAAAATAAGCAAAATTTGGCAGGCAAGGTTTTATTTTCAACTACAAAACTGATGTTAGCCAGAAGTCTGATCATTTTATGCCATATACTTTACAAAAATAATCTTCAACTGAGTACTTATTTAAGTAGATAATAGACACCATTTAACCCCTAAGAAAGAGGTCAAGTTTTTTGGATTTGGTATTTATATCTACTACTGTATATAATGTTGTTTTATTTTTAAATTTTTATTTATCTTTTTTTTTTTTTTTTAGAGATGGGGTTTTGCTCTGTCACCCAGGCTGGAATGCAGTGGTACGAGCACAGCTCACTGCAGTCTTCAACTCCTGGGCTCAAGCAGTCCTTCTGCCTCAGCCTTCTGAGTAGCTGGGACTTACAGCAGCTAGCCACTGCACCCAGCTCAATGACTTTATTTTTGTTATTTCTTCCTGGCACTTCAGTTCATTACTTTCTGTATGTTTTAAACTCTTTTTTCGAGATAAACTTTTACTGAGGAATAGAATACTTCTATCAAATAAATATTTTCCTTTATCTGATCCTTATAAAAGGCAATAATGATTTTAAAAAACATCTTAGTTTCTCTGTTTTAATGAAATAAGCTTTCCAATTATATTTACCAACAGAAACAGCCAACAGATTTCATAGCTTGTGATACACCACTTAGTTTGAGTTTTGGAAAGATGGGTGAGTTTTATACAAAAAAATCCTTGAAGAAAATGTAATTCCTTTCCTAGTTCCTGTTTTTGCTGGCCTCAGAAAGAAAAATCTGCTTGGTGTGATGGTTCATGCCTGTAATCCCAGCTACTTGGGAGGCTGAGGCAGGAGGGTTGCTTGAGGCCAGGAGTTTGAGATCAGCCTGGGCAACATAGCAAGACCGTCTCTAAAAAAAAAAAAAAAAAAAGGAAGAAGCATCTGATTTTCCTTGTATTATGGAATATCCATTGGATCGTAGATGATAGCCCCCACAGACTTATGCAGCAATTTGAATACCTCCCTCTGCATGTACATATATTGAAATACAAACATGATTGTTTTGGCTTAATCTCCTTTTAGTGTTTATGGGTTAGCTAAAAGCCAAAGAAAGTGACTATTGATACTTTTAAGTTATTGAAATATATATGAATTTTTAAAAATTCATTGATTATCATTCCTATATTACAGTTTTTCGGAGGCTGGTACTTCTACATTCAGGCTTATAAAGCACTGAAGCATAAGACAGCAAATATGGACGTACTGATTGTGCTGGCAACCACCATTGCATTTGCCTACTCTTTGGTTATTCTTCTAGTTGCAATGTATGAAAGAGCCAAAGTGAACCCTATTACTTTCTTTGACACACCCCCTATGCTGTTTGTGTTTATTGCACTAGGCCGATGGCTGGAGCATATAGCAAAGGTAAAGTAAGAAAGGGTGACATTTGTTAAAATGTTGGGTGGATAAATGACCATAGTATTTTTTAGGCCAATCATTGGAAATACATGTTTTTATGTAGTTAACCATTTACTGAAAGACATATTTTCATTTTGGCAATATTTTAAGTTAAATATCCATTTAGAAGATTTACCAAATATGGAATTAATACTGTAGATTGTACAGTATGTCTGTTTATTTTAAGAGAGACAAATGAGAAATATTTATCACTTGTTTACTGCATCACATTATTAATTGAAAATTGACATGACCACATGGTTTAAAATAATGATAGAAAAAATTCACCCATATTCCCTTGCTATAATGTAAATCATTTTCTAATTCCATTCTACATACCTTTCTATTTAACAGAATTGCAAATGTAGTATTCATGCTACTTTGTACCCTTAACACTGTAAAGTTTTTCCCCATTTTTGCAGTCTAGATAATTATCTAATATTTCTGACTAAGTCTGTCATGTCAGTTTGCTTTAATTTACTAAAGCATTCAGGTATTTTTCACCATTAGATTGTTTCTAATTTTTTATTTTTAGATAATCCTGCATTGAACATATTCATGTCTAATAGTCATTCCATTGAGCTAATATCTTGGAAGACATTACAGTGGATGTGATTACTGGGTTAAAGGGCATAAATATTTCTCTGGTTCATGCTACAAGTTGTAACAGTTTTTGCCAGCAGGGGTACATCAGTGAAGTATTTTTACTACAACTTCACCAGCATTGCATCCCCCCCAAATTCTTGCTAAGTTAATAGACATTAAATGGTATTACAGGGTTACTTTAGTTTGTGTTTCTTCCATTAATGGTGGGGATAAACATTTTTTCATCATCGGATGTTTATATTTCCTTTTGAATGATTTGCCTGTATATGTCCTTTGCCTGTGTGTTTATTGGGTTCCTCATGTTTTTCTTATTAATTTATATAATTTCTTCATAAATAATACCTAATAATACTTTTAAAAATATTTTGTGTATTTTTAGGCTGGGCGTGGTGGCTCATGCCTGTAATCCCAGCACTTTGGGAAGCTGAGGTGGGCGGATCACAAGGTCAGGAGTTTGAGACCAGCCTGGCCAACATGGTGAACCCCATCTCTACTAAAAATACAAAAATTAGCCAAGCATATAATCCCAGCTACTCGGGAGGCTGAGGCAGGAGAATTGCTTGAACCCAGGAGGCAGAGGTTGCGGTGAGCCGAGATCACGCTACTGTACTGCATCCTGGGTAACAGAGACTCTGTCTCAAAAAAAATAAATAAAAAATAAAATATTTTGTGTACTTTATCTTTTTGAAGTGAAACATTTTCTAGTGAAACATTTTGAAGTAAAACATTCAAACATTTTGAAGTGAAACATTTTCATATTAATTTTTGAACAAATTAATATTCCTAAAGCTGTCTTTTGGGTAAATGCTAAAGATTGTATTTTTATTTTAGTTAAGACCTGAACTTTTTCTTCCTTAGCATTTTCAATGTGTTTGTTTTAATTTATAGGGCAAAACATCAGAGGCTCTTGCAAAGCTAATTTCACTACAAGCTACAGAAGCAACTATTGTAACTCTTGATTCTGATAATATCCTCCTCAGGTATTTATCTTCCCTCTTCCCTCTTCTCTTTTTTTAACTTCTTAAGAAAAATTTCAGATATACACAGAAGTAGAAAAAGGACTATCATGAATTCACATAATCTGTCTCCCAGATATAAAAATTATCCACATTTTGCCATGCTTCATCTATCCATTTTATCTTTCTTTCTTGTTGCAGTAGTATTAAACCAAATGTCAGTCATATTGTTTTACTGCTAAATATTCTGTATTATCTCTAAAAAGGATATATTCTGATATAACTATACTACCATATTGTACCTAACAAAATGAACATTAATTCCTTAATGTCACCTAAGACCCAATTCGTATTCATGTTTCTCCTGTTGTCTCCAAAATGTTTTAAGTCTCTGCCTGAACTAGAATTCAAACAAGATCCATGCATCATTGCATTTGACTATCATATGACTTATGTTCTTTTAATCTAAAACAGCACCTCCCTTCTTTCTTCTCATTCTCCTTCCTTCCCTCCTCCCCCCAAAACAATTAACTTGTTAAAGAAATAGCCATCAGTTGTTCTGTAGAATATCCCACAATCTGAATTTATCTCTTTGCTTCCTTTTGGTTTCATTTAAATTGTTCTATAACTCCTGTGTTACTTGTAAATTGGAAGATAAAGCTAAAGACTTGATTAGATTTCAATCTTTTGTATTTCTCATTTTTATACTCATAAAATTGTTTAGGCAAAGTTACATAATAAATAAAGTTTTAGTTAAATGAAACCCATTACATTATTTTTTAAAACTTTCAGTTTTTAATTTAATGACTGTTCAAAAAAATATTTAGAGTGCCTACTTTGTGCTAGCTACTGTGCTGTTCATTGACAGTAAGCAAGACTGACATACTAGTTCCTAGCTTAAATGTTGGTTCTAGCTTCCATTGGTAGTAATTATGGAGCCACAAGCTTGACGTGAACTAAAGAGCTTGCATGGAGAGGTCAGGGTAGGAAGCATATTATAATGGTGCTTTTTATGTTAACTTATATCCAGTGAAGAACAAGTGGATGTGGAACTTGTACAACGTGGAGATATCATTAAAGTAGTTCCAGGAGGCAAATTTCCAGTGGATGGTCGTGTTATTGAAGGACATTCTATGGTAGATGAGTCCCTCATCACAGGTATGTTCTTTCAAAGGATCATGACCAAAATGTTAAGAAGAATATACATGAAAGATGAAGCACTTTTTGTAGAAGCTATGAGTACATAAATTATGAACAAAGAAAATAAGTTATTTTAAGACTGTATTAAATCAGTTTCCTCAGATTTACTTTGTGGCTTTAGTTATGCTATTAGTCCATTTTCACATTGCTATGAAGAAATACCTGAAACTGGGTAATTTATAAAACAAAGAGGTTTAATTGACTCACAGTTCCATATGTCTGGGGAGGCCTCAGGAAACTTGTAATCATGGTGGAGGAGAAGGGGAAGCAAGGACCTTCTTCACAAGGCAGCAGGAGAGAGAAGTGCTAACAGGGGAAATGCCAGATGCTTATAAAACCATAAGGTTTCATGAGAACTCACTATCATGAGAACAACATAGGGGAAACCGCCCCCGTGATTCAATCACCTCCCCTCCTCGACATGTGGGGATTACAATTTGAGATGAGATTTGGGTGGGGACACAGAGCCAAACCATATCATCCCACCCTTGACCCATCCCAAATGTCATGTCTTTTCACATTTCAAAACCAATCATGCCTTCCCAACAGTCCCCCAAAGTCTTATTTCAGTATTAACTCAAAAGTCCACAATCTAAACTCTCATCTGAGACAAGTCAAGTCCCTTCCACCTATGAGACTGTAAAATCAAAAACTATTTCCTTCCAAGATACAATGTGGGCACAGGCATTGGATAAATGCTCTCATTCCAAATGGGAGAAATTGGCAAAAACAAAGGGGCTACAGGCCCCATGCAAGTCTAAAATCCACTGGGGCAGTCATTAAATCTTAAAGCTCCAAAATGATCTCCTTTGACTTCATGTCTCACATCCAGGTCATGCTGATGCAAGAAGTAGGCTCTCAAGGTCTTGGTCAGATCCACCCCTGTGGTTTTGCAGGGTACAGCCCCCCCAAAATGGCTGCTTTCACAGGCTGGTGTTGAGTGTCTGTGGCTTTTCCAGGTGCACAGTACAAGCTGTTGGTGAATCTCTACCATTCTTGGTCTGGAGGATAGTGGCCCTCTTCTCACAGCTCCACTAGGCAGTGCCCCATTGGGGACTCTGTGTAGGGGCTCCAAACTCATATTTCCCTTCTGTACTGCCCTAGCAGAGGTTTTCCATGATGGCTCCTCCCCTGCAGCAGACTTCTGCCTGGACATCCAGGCATTTCCATACATCCTCTGAAATCTAGGCAGAGGTTCCCAAACTTCAGTTCTTTACTTCTGTGCACCTGCAGGCCCAACACCACGTGGAAGCTGCCAAGGCTTGGGGCTTGCACCCTCTGAAGCAATGCCCTGAGTTGTACCTTGACCCCTTTTAGCCCTGACTGGAGCTGAAGCTGCTGGGATACAGGATACCATGTCACTGAGGCTGCACAGAGCATCAGATGCCCAGGTTTCCAGCCCACATAATCATTTTTTCTCCTAGGCCTCAGGGCCTGTGATGGGAGGGGCTGCTGCCAAGATCTCTGAGATGTCCTGGAGATGTTTTTCCCATTGTCTTGGTGATTAACATTTGGCTCCTCGTTACTTATGCAAATTTCTGTAGCCAGCTTGAACTTCTCACCAGAAAATGGATTTTTCTTTTCTCTTTTTTTTTTATTTTATTTTTTTATTCTACTTTAAGTTCTAGGGTACATGTGCATAATGTGCAGGTTTGTTACATATGTATACTTGTGCCATGTTGGTGTGCTGCACCCATCAACTCGACAGTACCCATCAATTCATCATTTATATCAGGTATAACTCCCAATGCAATCCCTCCCCCCTCCCCCCTCCGCATGATACGCCACTATGTGTGATGTTCCCCTTCCCGAGTCCAAGTGATGTCATTGTTCAGTTCCCACCTACGAGTGAGTTTGGTTTTCTGTTCTTGTGATAGTTTGCTAAGAATGATGGTTTCCAGCTGCATCCATGTCCCTACAAAGGACGCAAACTCATCCTTTTTTATGGCTGCATAATATTCCATGGTGTATATATGCCACATTTTCTTAATCCAGTCTGTCACAGATGGACATTTGGGTTGATTCCAAGTCTTTGCTATTGTGAATAGTGCCGCAATAAACATACGTGTGCATGTGTCTTTATAGCAGCATGATTTATAATCCTTTGGGTATATACCCAGTAGTGGGATGGCTGGGTCATATGGTACATCTAGTTCTAGATCGTTGAGGAATCGCCATACTGTTTTCCATAATGGTTGAACTAGTTTACAATCCCACCAACAGTGTAAAAGTGTTCCTATTTCTCCACATCCTCTCCAACACCTGTTGTTTCCTGACTTTTTAATGATTGCCATTCTAACTGGTGTGAGATGGTATCTCATTGTGGTTTTGATTTGCATTTCTCTGATGGCCAGTGATGATGAGCATTTTTTCATGTGTCTGTTGGCTGTATGAATGTCTTCTTTTGAGAAATGTCTGTTCATATCCTTTGCCCACTTTTTGATGGGGTTGTTTTTTTCTTGTATATTTGTTTGAGTTCTTTGTAGATTCTGGATATTAGCCCTTTGTCAGATGAGTAGATTGCAAAAATTTTCTCCCATTCTGTAGGTTGCCTGTTCACTCTGATGGTAGTTTCTTTTGCTGGGCAGAAGCTCTTTAGTTTAATTAGATCCCATTTGTCAATTTTTGCTTTTGCTGCCGTTGCTTTTGGAGTTTTAGACATGAAGTCCTTGCCCATGCCTATGTCCTGAATGGTACTACCTAGGTTTTCTTCTAGGGTTTTTATGGTATTAGGTCTAACATTTAAGTCTCTAATCCATCTTGAATTAATCTTCGTATAAGGAGTAAGGAAAGGATCCAGTTTCAGCTTTCTACTTATGGCTAGCCAATTTTCCCAGCACCATTTATTAAATAGGGAATCCTTTCCCCATTTCTTGTTTCTCTCAGGTTTGTCAAAGATCAGATGGCTGTAGATGTGTGGTATTATTTCTGAGGGCTTTGTTCTGTTCCATTGGTCTATATCTCTGTTTTGGTACCAGTACCATGCTATTTTGGTTACTGTAGCCTTGTAGTATAGTTTGAAGTCAGGTAGCGTGATGCCTCCCGCTTTGTTCTTATGACTTAGGATTGTCTTGGCAATGCGGGCTCTTTTTTGGTTCCATATGAACTTTAAAGCAGTTTTTTCCAATTCTGTGAAGAAACTCATTGGTAGCTTGAGGGGGATGGCATTGAATCTATAAATAACCTTGGGCAGTATGGCCATTTTCACAATATTGATTCTTCCTATCCATGAGCATGGTATGTTCTTCCATTTGTTTGTGTCCTCTTTTCTTTCACTGAGCAGTGGTTTGTAGTTCTCCTTGAAGAGGTCCTTGACATCCCTTGTAAGTTGGATTCCTAGGTATTTTATTCTCTTTGAAGCAATTGTGAATGGAAGTTCATTCCTGATTTGGCTCTCTGTTTGTCTGTTAGTGGTGTATAAGAATGCTTGTGATTTTTGCACATTAATTTTGTATCCTGAGACTTTGCTGAAGTTGCTTATCAGCTTAAGGAGATTTTGGGCTGAGACAATGGGGTTTTCTAAATATACAATCATGTCATCTGCAAACAGGGACAATTTGACTTCTTCTTTTCCTAACTGGATACCCTTGATTTCTTTCTCT
Organism: Rhinopithecus roxellana; assembly: GCF_007565055.1. NCBI lineage: Eukaryota > Metazoa > Chordata > Mammalia > Primates > Cercopithecidae > Rhinopithecus > Rhinopithecus roxellana. The sequence goes on from NC_044555.1 coordinate 49,905,950, forward strand.
TGCCTGATTGCCCTAGCCAGAACTTCCAACATTATGTTGAATAGGAGTGGTGAGAGAGGGCATCCCTGTCTTGTGCCAGTTTTCAAAGGGAATTTTTCCAGTTTTCACCCATTCAGTATGATATTGGCTGTGGGTTTGTCATAAATAGCTCTTATTATTTTGAGGTACGTTCCATCAGTAGCGATTTTATTGAGCGTTTTTAGCATGAAGGGCTGTTGAATTTTGTCAAAAGCCTTTTCTGCATCTATTGAGATAATCATGTGGTTCTTGTCTTTGGTTCTGTTTATATGCTGGATTACGTTTATTGATTTGCGAATGTTGAACCAGCCTTGCATCCCAGGGATGAAGCCCACTTGATCATAGTGGATAAGCTTTTTGATGTGCTGCTGAATCCGGTTTGCCAGAATTTTATTGAGGATTTTTGCATCAATGTTCATCAGGGATATTGGTCTAAAATTTTCTTTTTTTGTTGTGTCTCTGCCAGGCTTTGGTATCAGGATGATGTTGGTTTCATAAAATGAGTTAGGGAGGATTCCCTCTTTTTCAATTGATTGGAATAGTTTCAGAAGGAATGGTACCAGCTCCTCCTTGTACCTCTGGTAGAATTCAGCTGTGAATCCATCTGGTCTTGGACTTTTTTTGGTGGGTAGGCTATTAATTATTGCCTCAATTTCAGAGCCTGCTATTGGTCTATTCAGGGATTCAACTTCTTCTTGGTTTGGTCTTGGGAGAGTGTAAGTGTCCAGGAAATTATCCATTTCTTCTAGATTTTCTAGTTTATTTGCGTAGAGGTGTTTATAGTATTCTCTGATGGTAGTTTGTATTTCTGTGGGGTCGGTGGTGATATCCCCTTTATCGTTTTTATTGCATCTATTTGATTCCTCTCTCTTTTCTTCTTTATTAGTCTTGCTAGCGGTCTGTCAATTTTGTTGATCTTTTCAAAAAACCAACTCCTGGATTCATTGATTTTTTGGAGGGTTTTTTGTGTCTCTATCTCCTTCAGTTCTGCTCTGATCTTAGTTATTTCTTGCCTTCTGCTAGCTTTTGAATGTCTTTGCTCTTGCCTCTCTAGTTCTTTTAATTGTGATGTTAGAGTGTCCATTTTAGATCTTTCCTGCTTTCTCTTGTGGGCATTTAGTGCTATAAATTTCCCTCTACACACTGCTTTAAATGTGTCCCAGAGATTCTGGTATGTTGTATCTTTGTTCTCATTGGTTTCAAAGAACATCTTTATTTCTGCCTTCATTTCGTTATGTACCCAGTAGTCATTCAGGAGCAGGTTGTTCAGTTTCCATGTAGTTGAGCGGTTTTGATTGAGTTTCTTAGTCCTGAGATCTAGTTTGATTGAACTGTGGTCTGAGAGATAGTTTGTTATAATTTCTGTTCTTTTACATTTGCTGAGGAGTGCTTTACTTCCAATTATGTGGTCAATTTTAGAATAAGTGCGATGTGGTGCTGAGAAGAATGTATATTCTGTTGATTTGGGGTGGAGAGTTCTATAGATGTCTATTAGGTCCGCTTGGTGCAGAGATGAGTTCAATTCCTGGATATCCTTGTTAACTTTCTGTCTCGTTGATCTGTCTAATGTTGACAGTGGAGTGTTGAAGTCTCCCATTATTATTGTATGGGAGTCTAAGTCTCTTTGTAAGTCTCTAAGGACTTGCTTTATGAATCTGGGTGCTCCTGTATTGGGTGCATATATATTTAGGATAGTTAGCTCTTCCTGTTGAATTGATCCTTTTACCATTATGTAATGGCCTTCTTTGTCTCTTTTGATCTTTGATGGTTTACATTCTATTTTATCAGAGACTAGGATTGCAACCCCTGCTTTTTTTTGTTCTCCATTTGCTTGGTAGATCTTCCTCCATCCCTTTATTTTGAGCCTATGTATGTCTCTGCATGTGAGATGGGTCTCCTGAATACAGCAGACTGATGGGTCTTGACTCTTTATCCAGTTTGCCAGTCTGTGTCTTTTAATTGGAGCATTTAGTCCATTTACATGTAAGGTTAATATTGTTATGTGTGAACTTGATCCTGCCATTATGATATTAACTGGTTATTTTGCTTGTTAGTTGATGCAGTTTCTTCCTAGCCTCGATGGTCTTTACATTTTGGCATGTTTTTGCAATGGCTGGTACCGGTTGTTCCTTTCCATGTTTAGGGCTTCCTTCAGGGTCTCTTGTAAGGCAGGCCTGGTGGTGACAAAATCTCTAAGCATTTGCTTATCTGTAAAGGATCTTATTTCTCCTTCACTGATGAAACTTATTTTGGCTGGATATGAAATTCTGGGTTTAAAATTCTTTTCTTTAAGAATGTTGAATATTGGCCCCCACTTTCTTTTGGCTTGTAGAGTTTCTGCCGAGAGGTCTGCTGTTAGTCTGATGGGCTTCCCTTTGTGGGTAACCCGACCTTTCTCTCTGGCTGCCCTTAAGATTTTTTCCTTCATTTCAACTTTGGTGAATCTGGCAATTATGTGTCTTGGAGTTGCTCTTCTGGAGGAGTATCTTTGTGGCTTTCTCTGTATTTCCTGAATTTGAATGTTGGCCTGCCCTACTAGGTTGGGGAAGGTCTCCTGGATGATATGCTGAAGAGTGTTTTCCAACTTGGTTCCGTTTTCCCCCTCACTTTCAGGCACCCCAATCAGATGTAGATTTGGTCTTTTTACATAATCCCATACTTCTTGCAGGCTTTGTTCATTTCTTTTTCTTCTTTTTTCTTTTGGTTTCTCTTCTCGCTTCATTTCATTCATTTGGTCCTTAATCGCTGATACTCTTTCTTCCAGTTGATCGAGTTGGTTACTGAAGCTTGTGGATTTGTCACGTATTTCTCGTGTCATGGTTTTCATCTCTGTCATTTCATTTATGACCTTCTCTGCATTAATTAGTCTAGCTGTCAATTCTTCCACTCTTTTTTTAAGATTTTAATTTCTTTGCGCTGGGTACGTAATTCCTCCTTTAGCTCTGAGAAGTTTTATGGACTGAAGCCTTCTTCTCTCATCTCGTCAAAGTCATTCTCTGACCAGCTTGGGTCCGTTGCTGGTGATGAGCTGTGCTCCTTTGCAGGGGGAGATGCGCTCTTATTTTTTGAATTTCCAGCTTTTCTGCCCTGCTTCTTCCCCATCTTCGTGGTTTTATCTGCCTCTGGTCTTTGATGATGGTGACGTACTGATGGGGTTTTGGTATAGATGTTCTTCCTGTTTGATAGTTTTCCTTCTAATAGTGAGGACCCTCAGCTGTAGGTCTGTTGGAGATTGCTTGAGGTCCACTCCAGACCCTGTTTGCCTGGGTATCAGCAGCAGGGTTTGCAGAAGATAGAATATTGCTGAACAGCGAGTGTACCTATCTGATTCTTACTTTGGAAGCTTCCTCTCAGGGGTGTACTCCACCCTGTGAGTGTGGGGTGTCAGACTGACCCTGAGGGGGATGTCTCCCAGCTAGGCTACTCAGGGGTCAGGGACCCACTTGAGCAGGCAGTCTGTCCGTTCTCAGATCTCACCCTCTGTGTTGGGAGATCCACTGCTCTCTTGAAAGCTGTCAGACAGGGTTGTTTGCGTCTGCATAGGCCTCTGCTGCTTCCCCTTTTGTTGTTTAGCTGTGCGCTGTCCCCAGAGGTGGAGTCTACAGAGACAGGCAGGTTTCCTTCAGCTGCTGTGAGCTCCACCCAGTTCGAGCTTCCCAGCGGCTTTGTTTACCTACTTAAGTCTCAGTAATGGTGGGCGCCCCTCCCCCAGCCTCGCTGCTGCCTTGCAGTTAGATCACAGACTGCTGTGCTAGCAATGAGGGAGGCTTCGTGGCCGTGGGACCCTCCTGGCCAGGTGTGGGTATAATCTCCTGGTGTGCCCGTTTGCTTAAAGCGCAGTATTGGGGTGGGAATTACCCGATTTTCCAGGTGTTGTGTGTCTCAGTTCCCCTGGTTAGGAAAAGGGATTCCCTTCCCCCTTGCGCTTCCCAGGTGAGGCAATGCCTCGCCCTGCTTCAGCTCTCGCTGGTTGGGCTGCAGAAGCTGACCAGCACCGATTGTCCAGCACTCCCTAGTGAGATGACCCCAGTACCTCAGTTGAAAGTGCAGAAATCACTGGTCTTCTGTGTCGCTCACGCTGGGAGTTGGAGACTGGAGCTGTTCCTACTTGGCCATCTTGCTCCGCCCCGGATTTTTCTTTTCTATTGCGTTGTCAGGCTGCGAATTTTCGAAGCCTTTATGCTCTGCTTCCCTTTTAAACGTAAGTTCCAGTTTCAAACCATCTCTTTGTGAACACATAAAACTGAATGCTTTCAGAATAATGCAGGTCACGTCTTGAATGCTTTGCTGCTTAAAAAATTTCTTCTGCCAGGTATCATAAATCATCTCCCTCAAGTTCACTATTCCACAGATCTCTAGGGTGGGGGCAAAATGCCACCCGTCTCTTTTCTAAAGCATAGCATGAGGGACCTTTACTCCAGTTCTCAGTAAGTTCCTCATCTCCATCTGAGACCACCTCAGCCTGAATTTCATTGTTCACATGACTATCAGCATTTTGATCAAAACCATTCAACAAGTTTGGCTAGGTGCAGTGGCTCATGCCTGTAATCCCAGCACTTTTGGGAGGCCGAGGCTGGTGGATCACTTAAGGTCAGGAGTTTGAGAGCAGCCTGACTAACATGGTGAAACCTCTTCTCTACTGAAAATATAAAATTAGCTAGGTTTGGGGAGCATGCCTGTAATCCCAGCTACTTGGGAGGATGAGGCAGAAGTATCACTTGAACTCAAGAAGCAGGGGTGGCAGTGAGCCGAGATTGCGCCATTGCACTCCAGCCTGGGCAAGAAGTGCGAAACTCTGTTACAGAAACAAAAAACAAAAAAAAAGCCAAAGCCATTCACCAAATTTCTATGAAGTTCCAAACTTTCCCACATTTTCCTGTCTTTTTCTGAGCCCTCCGAACTGTTCCAGCCTCTGCCCATTACCCAGTTCCAAAGTCGCTTCCACATTTTCAAGTATCTTTATAGCAGTGCCCTACTCCCCGTGGTAACAACTTACTCCATTTACTACATTAGTCGGTTTTCACACTGCTCTTAAGAAATATCCAACACTGGGTAATTTATGAAGGAAGGAAGTTTAATTGATTCACAGTTCTGCATGACTGGGAAGGCCTCAGGAAACTTAAAATCTTGGCAGAAGGTGAAAGGGGCAACGACCTTCTTCATAAGGCAACAGAGAGAAGTGCCAGCAGGGGAAATGCCAGACACTTACAAAACCATTAGATCTCATGAAAACTCACTCATCACAAGAATAGCATGGGGGAAATGGGCCCCCCATGACTGAATCATCTCCCTCCCTTGACATGTGGGGATTACAATTAGAGATGAAACTTGGGTGGGGACACAGAGCCAAGCCATATCAGCTATTGAAGGCTTTTATCACTGGAGATTATTAGCTACTAGAATGCATAACCAAAGGAAGTTGTCTCAGTTTCCTGTAGACTTGATGGACTTTGGCAGATTTTCCTAGGCAAATACCTATTCTGTCTTTTTGCTGTAAAGACTGGTCTAATCTGAGCTATGATACGAGTCCAGGTTTTCTGCATCAGGGTCTACTCTAAGGGAATAAGCCTGGCATAGTTTTAGAAATCTTAGGTAAAATCTAAAGCAGAACCAAAATGATACCTTTCCCATCTCAACTCTCTGATAGTCCTAGAAGAAACTCAGTTTATGAACCATGTGGAAGTGATGTAGGACTGTGTGTTTCTTCCTTTGTTTTATTTTATTTTATTTTTGAGACAAGGTCTTACCCTGTCACCCAAGCTGGAGTGCACTGGCACAATCTCGACTCATGGTATCCTCTGCCTCCTGGGCTCAAACAATCCTCCCACCCCAGCCTCCCGTGTACCTGGGACTACAGGTGCATGCCACCATGCCTGACTAACTTTTGTATTTTTTTGTACAGATGGGGTTTTGCCATGTTGCCCAGGCTGGTCTTGAACTGCTGAGCTCAAGCCATCTGTCTTCCTCAGCCTCCCAAAGTGCTGGGATTACAGACATGAGCCACTGTGCCCAACGAGACTGTGCTTCTCAATAGGGGTGCTATTGCCAGTTTGGATGGGGCAATTCTTAGTTCTGGGGGACTCTCTTACACACTGTAGTACAATTCAGTGTCCCTGACCCTGGCACTGGCACACTAAATCAAAGTAGTAGCACCCCCTTCCCCATCCCGTGCAGTCATTATTACAAACAAAAACTCCCTCCCACATTTCTAAATGTTCCTTGAGAACAGGTTAAGAACTGATGTTCTAGGACTGGGGTGAAACTAAAAGTATCTGCCAACAAGAGCTACCATACAGGCTTTTCCCGTTCAAGGTTTATATTCCTGGCTTTAGCCTAGAATTGATACAAGGAAAAGGGGAAAGCAACTTTTACCTAGGCATTTGTTCAGATTCTATTTTATATCTAGATATTTTTGGCAAGTAACAAATAATGATATGTTTCATGATAGTGATCATTTATGCTCCTTAAATGTATCTCTACTCTCCATACAGGGGAGGCAATGCCTGTGGCTAAGAAACCTGGCAGCACAGTGATTGCTGGTTCCATTAACCAGAATGGGTCACTGCTTATCCGTGCAACTCATGTTGGAGCAGACACAACCCTTTCTCAAATTGTCAAACTTGTGGAAGAGGCACAAACATCAAAGGTAACTTAACTCCCTAGGAGAAACAAACTATTTTCTTTAAAGCCTTCTCAGTATAAATCTTCACCTAGTTTTTACGTTTTCCGATAAAAAATTTTAGTTGCATTAATATGGAGTTTGTTTGTTTTTGTTTTGAGACAGGGTCTCACTCTGTTGCCCAGGCTGGAGTGCAGTGGCACCATCATGGCTCACTGCACTTGACCTCCTAAGTTCAAGCAAGCCTTCTGCCTCAGCCTCCCAAGTAGCTGGGACTGTGTGTTGGCACATGCCCCCACACCCAGCTAATTTAAAAAAAATTTTTTATACAAACAGGGTCTCCCTAAGTTGCCCAGGATGGTGTCAAACTCCTGGACTCAAGCTATCATCCTGCCTTAGTCTCTCAAAGTGTTGGGATTACAGGTGTGAGCCACCACACCTGGCCATTAACATGAAGTTTGTTAAAATATTTCTATTTGTGCTAACTACTAAATATACTCTGCATTCAGTATCAGAAAAGACTTTGATATGCTGCTTATTATTATTGTTGTTATTTTTAATTCTAGGCTCCTATCCAGCAGTTTGCAGACAAACTCAGTGGCTATTTTGTTCCTTTTATTGTTTTTGTTTCCATTGCTACCCTCTTGGTATGGATTGTAATTGGATTTCTGAATTTTGAAATTGTGGAAACCTACTTTCCTGTAAGTGACTTGTAATAACTCTTTACTATATGCAGAACAATTTGTGAGTCTTTTGCATTAGTAATTCAGTGGAAATAACTTTAATAATCACCAGGACCTTTAAAGGTTTGGAGTGGGAGGGTGATAAGAATAATATTTGCATTTTTGTAAATATAAAAAATTTCCTTTTGGAGAAAAATTTTTATTATGACTTGTGATTTTTCAAAAACAAATACCAAACTTTTACATGTTATGCTTAGTCTCATTTCTGACATGGTTTTGCTTTCACAAAGGACTATAAATATATTGAGGAAAACCTCAGGATTTCAGCTCCATCATTTACTGTCAATGTGATCTTAGACTACTTAATTACTCTCTGAGCTTCAGTTTCCTCAACTATAAAGTGAGGTTTTAGTAATACCCATTTTGTGTAACTTAAGATTGTTGTGAAGGTTAAATAAGAATTTGTAATTTATTAAATGCTTTACAAATATAGGATATTATTAGTGTCTGCTCATCTAGTTCTCTGATGCTCTCTATGGTGTTGTAAAGTGGTAAAGTAGTAGAACTGGACTGTGCCTCAAATTAGATATATAAACTTTAAGTCATGTAACTTTTACTATCCTTAGTTCTCTTATCTGTAAAATAGGGAAAATAATAACTAAGATACAGTATTGGAATTAGTATAGGTGAAAGCATCTAACATACTGACAGATGCAGGTGACAGCCAAGGGTCCCCCAGTGAAACCCCTGAAGGTTGAAAACCTTTAAGCCTAAAACATCCTGAAGGTTGAAAAACCAGACTGCTGGTCCCAGATGAAGCCTGCCCTAACCCCCAACGCCCCACTGATTCTTTCTAAATAATGCCCACCTACGCACTGGGAGGATGGGGTGGGGCCCCGGGAAGTTCACACCGTTTGTATAGGGGAGGAGTCTGGCCTGTCCTGTTCCTGGGTAGTACCTGGGGTTCAGTCGGTGAGGTGGAGAGCCTGTTAACAGGACTCAATCTCATTTTGCCGAGTTGTTTTTCCTTCTTCCGTTTTGGCCAACAAATTCCCTTCCCCCTCACCCTTCAAAGTGTCTGCAAACCTAATCTTTCCTGGCCGTGTGACAAGCATCTGTTCTTTTTCTACAACAACATGTGTACATCTATGAAGTTTATGGAAGCATAAGCCTAGAAATCTATGAAAGCCCCTTCCAGCTGTGTTTCTATATCGATCTGTAACTCTTGGATGAATATTGAAGTATTTGAGAACTTAATAAGAACCTAACACTGTAAAACTATTACTGATAAGAGCTTCAGTGAGCCATAATTGCACTACTGTACTACAGCCTGGGCAACAGAGCAAGATTCCTACTCACAGTAAATAAAGTCTTAGTTTGTTGTGTTTATTTATTTTATTTTTTATTCAGGAGGTACATGTGCAGGTTTGTTTGTTTGTTTGTTTGTTTGTTATTTATTGAGACAGAGTCTTGCTCTGTCACCCAGGCTGGAGTGCAGTGTCACGATCTCGGCTCACTGCAACTTCCACCTCCCAGGTTTAAATGATTCTCATACCTCAGCCTCCCGAGTAGCTGGGATTATGGGCTTATGCCACCATGCCCGGCTAATTTTTGTATTTTTAGTAGAAATGGGGTTTCGCCATGTTGGTCAGGCTGATCTCAAATTCCTGACCTCAGGTGATCCACCTGCCTCGGCCTCCCAGAGTGCTGGGATAACAGGCGTGATCCACCGTGCCCGGCCCATGGGTATATTGTTTATTACATGGGTATATTGGGTGATGCTGGGGTTTAGGCTTATGGTGACCCCATATCCCAAACAGTGAACATAGTACTCAATAAGTAGTTTTTCATCCCTTGCCCCCCTCCCTTCTTCTCACCTTTTGGAGGCCCCACTGCTCGTTGATTCCATCTTTATGTCCATGTGTAGCCATTGTTTAGCTCCCGCTTGTAAGTGAGAACATGTAGTATTTGATTTTTTGTTCCTACATTAAGTCACTTAGGATAATGGCCTCCACCTTCACCCATGCTATGCAAAGGACATGATTTCATTCTTTTTTTATGGCTGCATAGTATTCCATGGTGTATATGTACCACGTTTCCTTTATCCAGTCCATCAATGATGGGCACCTGGGTGACTCCAAGTCTTTGTTATTGTGAAGACTGCTGTGATAAACACACACGTGCAGTTGTCTTTTTGATAAAACAATTTAAAATAAATAAAGGAAAATCCTTTGAGTAGATATCCAGTAGTGGGATTGCTGGGTTGAATGGTAGTTCTATTTTAAGTTTTTGGAGAAATCTCCAGACTGTTTTCCATAGAGGTTGAACTGATTTACATTCCCACCAACAGTATATAAGTATTCCCTTTTCTCTGCATCATTGCCAATGTCTGTTATTTTTTGACTTTTTAATTATAGCCATTCTGACTGGTGTGAGGGGGTATTTCATTGTGGTTTTAATTTGCATTTCCCTGATGATTAGTGATGTTGAGTAGTTTTTCATGTGTTTTTTGATAAGTTGTATGTCTTCTTTTGAGAAGTGTCTATTTATGCCCTTTGCCCACTTTTAAATAGGGTTGTTTTATCCTTATTGATTTGTTTAAGTTTCATATAGAGCCTAGATATTAGTCCTTTGTTGGATGCATACTTAGGAAATATTTTCTCCCATTCTGTACGTTCTATTTGTTCTGTTGATTGTTTCTTTTGTTGTGTAGAAGCTCTTTAGTTTAATTAAATCTCCTTTATTAATTTTTGTTTTTGTTGCCATTGCTTTTGAGGTCTTAGTCATAAATTCTTTCCCTAGGATAATGTCCAGAAGAGTTTTTCCTAGGTTTTCTTGGGGTTTTTATAGTTTGAGTTTTTACATTTAAGTCTTCAATCTATCCTTAGTTAATTTTTATGTATGGTGAGAGATATGAGTACAGTTTCATTCTTCTGCACATGGCTAGGTAGTTTTCCCAGCACCATATATTGAATAGGGTGTCCTTTCCCCATAGTTTGTTTTTGTCAACTTTGTTGAAGATCAGTTGATTGTAGGTGTGTGGCTTTATTTCTGGGCTCTCTATTTTGTTCAATTGATTTACGTGTCTATTTTTGTATCAATACCATGCTGTTTTGATTACTATAGCCTTTTAGTATAATTTGAAGTCAGGTAATGTGATGCCTCTAGTTTTATTCTTTTTGCTTAGGATTGCTTCGGCTATTTAGGTTCTTTTTCCATATGAAATTTAGGATTGCTTTTTAAATTCTGTGACAGAAGACAGTAGTAGTTTTATAGGAACTGTGTTCAATCTATAGATTGCTTTGGACAGTATGGTGGTTAGGGTTAGACATGGAGAGAAGATCATCTCCTGCCAAACCCTTCCCCTACACCTACAGTGCTACAGATGCAGCAGTGGTATTTCCCACCAGGAGCCAGCTAACGCACACTTGGACAAAGCATATTTCATGCTTTACATGGTGGCTCCAGCCCTACTGCAAGTGAGTCACATGCTGCTTGGGCTTTATCCAAGGGCAAGGCTCAACTTCTTCTCCCGACAGAGTGGCACTGTCCCAGCAAGGAGGGATAGACAAATCACTGAGTTGCCTGCTTTGGTCTGTGGGAAAAGACTAACCCAAACCCATTTTAGTGGTAGCTATCGGAGGGGCATACTCATGGGAACCAAAGGACAAAGTCCTTATGAAATGAAGGTCAGGAGCCCTGCAACAAGGGCACAAAAGAGAAGCTGATCATGTTCTTGCCAGCGCAGGATCAGGAATGGGAGTGCACCCTAATGTAATCTCTTCCCACCATCTCTGCATCAGGGCAGGTACTTCCACCTGACACCAACCTACCTGCTGTCTCTTACTCTTGAGTGCCATCTACTGGTCTGTATCCTGAACTGCATCATAAAATTTAAAATCTGCTAACAGAAAGGCTTAGTTCTAGCCCTTAAGATAAGTCCACAGGGACCTCTGCACCCTAAACCCTACAGGAGATTGTCAGCTCTAATGACTAATACCTCACTACAAAAAGCAGCATCTGAGAAAGCTACGGCATAGAAGCTATCCACAACCAAGGAACCTGTACAGCACCTTGGCCCCCTAAAAGCACCAAAAACAAAGCTAAATGATCATACACAACATGCACCACAGTAAAGCACCCAAAGGAAAAAAAAGAAGGAAAGAAAAAGTCCCATGGAAATGATAGCCAATTCAAAAATAGGAAGCAAAAGTTCCCTTGGATGAGAAAGAATTAGTGCAAGAACTCCAGCAGTACAAAAAGTGTTTTGACAACACCAAAGGATTGTAATAGCTCTCTAGCAATGGCTCCTAAGCAGACTGAAATGTCTGGAATGACAGATAAGTAATTTAAAATATGGATTGCAAGGAAACCTCAATGAGATTCAAATGAAAGTTGAAATCCAGTATATAGAAACCAGAAAAACAATTCAGGATATGCAAGATGAGGTAACCATATTAAGAAAAAAAAAAAAAATGGAGCTGCTGGAACTGAAAAATTCACTAAAGGAATTTCAAATCCAGAGAACTCCTGCAAAACATTATAGAAGATGACCATCCCCAAGGCACACAGGCATTAGAATATTCAAAGTCAATGCAAAAGAAAAAAATCTTAAAGGCAGCTACAGAAAAGGGCCAAATTACCTACAGAGCAAAACCCATCAGGCTAACCACAGACTTCTCAGTGGAAATGTTACAAAGCTGGAAGTGATTGGAAGCCTATTTTTAGTTTCCCTAAAGAAAAAAAAAATTGACAACCAGGAATTTCATATACTGCCAAATTAAGCTTCATACATGGAGTAGAAACAAAGTCTTCCCCCAGACAAGCAAACAGTAAGGAAATTCATCACCACCAGACCAGAGCTATAAGAAATGTTCAGAGGAGTTCTGAACATGGAAACAAAATAATGTTACTTGCTACCACAAAAACATGTATAAATACAAAGCTCACAGACCCTATAAACCAATTACACAATTGAGACTACAAAGAAACTAGCAAGCACCACCATGAGGAACAAAACCTCATATATCAATATTAAACTTGAATGTAAATGGCCTAAATACTCCACTTAAAAGACATAGATAGAGTGGCAAATTAGAATAAAAAAACAAGATCCATCCTTTTGCTGTCATCAAGAGACCCATCTCACAGGTAATAACTCATAGGCTCAAGGTGAAGGGATGGAGAAAGATCTGTCATGCAAATGGAAAACAAAGAGCAGGAGTTGCTATTCTTGTGTTAGATAAAACAGAGTTTAAACCAACAATAGTTTTTTAAAAGGCAAAGAAGGGCACTACAAAATGATAAAGGTCTCAATTCAACAAGAAGATTTAACTATCTTAAATACATATGCACCCAACATTGGAGCATCTAGATTTATAAAACAAATACTGCTAGACCTACAAAAAGAGGTAGACTGCCATACAACAATAGTGGAGGACTTCAGTACCCCCCTGACAGCACTAGAGAGATCATCAAGGACAAAAATTAGCAAAGAAATTCTGCACTTATATTGGATTCTCAACCAAGTGGACCTAATAGATATCTACAGAATACTCCACTCAATAATCACAGAATATACATTCTTCTTATATGAACATGGAACATTCCCTAACATTGACCATAGGCTTGGTCATAAAGCAAGTCTTAATAAATTAAAAAAACAACTAGATCAGATCAGGCATCTTCCTACACTACAGTGGAATAAAATTAGAAATCAATACCAAGAGGAACTCTAAAAGCCACACAAGTACAGGGAGACTAAACAACCAACTCCTGAATAAATTTTGGGTAAACAATGAAGGTAATGCATTTCTCCCAGGTGTGGTGGCTCATGCCTGTAATCCCAGCACTTTGGGAGGCCAAGACAGGTAGATCACCTGAGGTCGGGAGTTCAAGACCAGCCTGGCCAACATGGTGAAACCCTGTCTCTACTCAAAATACAAAAATTAGCTGGGCATGGTGGCGCATGCCTGTAATCCCAGCTACTTGGGAGGCTGAGGCAGGAGAATCACTTGAACCCAGGAGGTGGAGGTTTCACTGAGCCTAGATTGCGCCATTGCACTGGAGCCTGGGCAACAAGAGCAAAACTCCATCTCGAAAAAAAAAAAATTATCTCTATTCCTGATGACATGATTCTATACCTAGAAAACCATAAAGATTTCTCCAAAAGACTCCCAGACCAGATAAACTACTTCAGTAAAGTTTCAGGATATAAAATCAACATACAAAAATTATTAACATTTCTATACACCAACAGTGTCCAACTTGAGAACCAAATCAAGAACTCAATCCCATTTACAATAGTCACACACAGAACATACCTAGGAATACATTTAACCAAGGAGGTGAAAGATCTCTACAAAGAGAACCATAAAAAACTGATGAGAGAAATTGAAGAGGACACAAACAAATGGAAAAACATTCCATGCCCATGGATTGGAAGCATTAACATTATTAAAACTACCATACTGTCCAAAGCAATCTATAGATTCAACACAATTCCTATAAAACTAATGTCCTCTGTCACAGAATTTAAAAAAGCAATCCTAAAATTAATATGGAAAAAGAATCTAAATAGCTGAAGCAATCCTAAGCAAAAAGAATAAAACTAGAGGCATCACATTACCTGACTTCAAATTATACTAAAAGGCTGTAGTAAACAAAACAGCATGGTATTGATACAAAAATAGACATGTAAATCAATTGAACAAAATAGAGAACCCAGAAATAAAGCCACACACCTACAATCAACTGATCTTCAACAAAGTTGATAAAAACAAACAATGGGGAAAGGACACCCTATTCAATATATGGTATTATTATATGAGATTACAGACATGAGCCACCATGTCCAGCCCATTACTGTAATATTAAAAAGTTTCTTTAAATGATTCATGTCTGTTTAGTACACACTGAACAAAAGGATTGTCGAGAAGTTTTTTTTTTTTTGGTTTTTTTTTTTTTTTTTTTTTTTTTTTGAGACAGGGTCTCACTCTGTTGCCCCAGCAGTAATGCAGTGGTGCAATCATGGCTCACTGTAGCCTCAAACTTCTGGGCTTAAGCGATTCTCTTACCTTAGCCTCCTGAGTAGCTGCAACTACAGGCATGCACCACCATCCCTGGCTAATGTTTTGTGTTTTTTTTTTTTTTTGAGATCGAGTTTTGCTCTTGACGCCCGGGCTGGAGTGCAGTGGCATGATCTCGGCTCACTGCAACCGCTGCCTTCCAGGTTCAAGCAATTCTTGTGCCTCAGCCTCCCAAGTAGCTGGGATTACAGGCATGTGTCACCATGCCCAGCTAATTTTTGCATTTTTAATAGAGATGAGGTTTCACCATGTTGGCCAGGCAGGTCTTGAATTCCTGACCTCAGGTGATCCACCCGCCTTGGCCTCCCAAAGTGCTGGGATTACAGGCGTGAGCCACCATGCCCGGCCATGCCTGACTAAAGAAAAATTTTTTTTGTAGAGATGAGGTCTTACCATGTTGCCCAGGATGATCTCAAACTCCTGGCCTCAAATGATCCTCCTGCCTTAGCCTCCCAAAGCACTGGGATTACAGATATGAGCCAGTGCACAGGCCGTCAAGTAGCTTGGAATGTGTTTCCTTCAGGAATTTTTCTCATGAGTTCAGGATGTCTTAAATTTCTTCTAAAACTACCAATTATATTTTTCCCACATGAGCGAACACTGAACGTCACTAAGAGTTTAATTAGCAGATATAGTTGGTTTACATTGTTATGTCCAAAAGAATTTTGTTGAAATATGACTAAGGTCCCTTTGCATGCCATGTGATTCTTTTTCATTGTCTTTCAAGAATAGTGTGAAAGGCAGATTTATGATTTTACTATACAGAGATTGAGACTTCTGTTTATTCAGTATCAAATTTTTTGAAAATTATGTTTCACATTTGCAGCTATTTCTGAAGATCTCTAATAAAAACATTCATTTTCAATATGGAGCCCTTATATTCAGTCCATAGTTTGTAATTCTAGAATCTCAGTATGTCCTAATTTCTTATGTTCATAAAAGAAAGAAAGTGTTTTCTTACCTGTAACTAAAAAATATATGTAGGTAGCTAGGTAGGATATGTCACTTTTTAAATTGTGGTTTTATTTGAATAGTGTTAAGTTTTGTTTCTTTTGTTTTGTACAGCTCTAAATTAATAACGAAAATTTATGCCTTTCTTCTAAAGGGCTACAATAGAAGTATCTCCCGAACAGAAACGATAATACGATTTGCTTTCCAAGCCTCTATCACAGTTCTGTGTATTGCATGTCCCTGTTCACTGGGACTGGCCACTCCAACTGCTGTGATGGTGGGTACAGGAGTAGGTGCTCAAAATGGCATATTAATAAAAGGTGGAGAGCCATTGGAGATGGCTCATAAGGTAAGACAGTCCCCAGAACTAAAACTTGTCCCACCAAATTATCAGTATCACCCCAGTTGAGAAACACATACTCCTAAATTACTTCTCTGTGGTCCATGAGCTGAGTTGCTTCTAGGACTATCCAGAGATTTGAGGCAGGAAAGGTGTTATTTTGGTTCTGCTCCAGATTGGCCTTAGTTACCTAAGATCCCTAAAACTACTCCAGGCCTATTCTATTAGAGCAGACCCTAATATGGAAAACCTGGACTCCTATCCTAGCTCAGACTAGACTAGTCTTTATGGCAGAAAGACAGAATAGGTATTTGCCCAGGAAAATTTGCCAAACTCTAGCAGCCTTCTTATTTGTGTGTGACTTGTTTTCTTTACTGGGACCTTCAATTACAGTGCCGTTTCTTTGCCTTTGCTGCCACCAGCCGACAGTTTGCAGCTATGACTTTAGGAATATAATCCTATCTCTGATCTCATATTATGCTTTCCATAATCATCTCAAGGCTACATGACTTCAACTAAAACCATGTTTCTACTAGTATGTTCTTATTATGAGGATGTAAGCTATATACATAAGTATGTAGTAAACATAGAACATATCTTAGAACAAATCTGGAAACTCACCTAGCCAGAGAATACAGGCTAGTAATTTTTATAGACATTTAAAAATTTGATATAATTTCAAAATTAAAAGTTGCAAGACTAGCCTGGTGCAGTGGCTCATGCCTGTAATCCCAGCACTTTGGGAGGCTGAGGCAGGCGGATCACGAGGTCTGACCAGCCTGACCAACATGGTGAAACCCCATCTCTACTAAAAATACAAAAATTAGCTGGGCAAGGTAGCATGCCTGTAATCCCAACTACTCAGGAGACTGAGGCAGGAGAATTGCTTGAACCCGGGAGGCGGGGGTTGCAGTGAGCCGAGATAGCTATTTTTTCCCCTGTCCAGAATCATACTTTGTTGGTTTATTTTTTCTTTCTTTCTTTCTTTTCTTTTTTTTTTTTTTTTTTGAGATGAAGTCTTGCTCTATGGCCCAGGCTGGAGTGCAGTGGTGCGATCTCGGCTTATTGCAACCTCCACCCACCAAGTTCCAACGATTCTCCTGCCTCAGCCTCCTGAGTAGCTGGGATTACAGGCATGCACCACCATGCCCAGCTAACTTTTTATTATTGGTAGAGATGGGGTTTCACCATGTTGGCCAGGCTGGTCTCGATCTCCTGACCTCAGGTGATCCGTCCACCTCGGCCTCTGAAAGTGCTGGTATTATAGGCTTGAACCACTGCACCTGGCCATTTACCTTTATTCTTATAATCATTTCCCTACTGCCTAGATTTTCCCATCAGATCTATAATTCATTAGTATTGAAAGCCTTTTCTTTTTTACCTTGAGGCACCAGAGGCGTCTCTTAATTACCTGTTAACGGTCAACCCTTAAAAATTAGCTCTGGTTGTTTAACATATATTCACAGTCATTCAGTATGAACAAACAGTTCAACATTGGCAGAGGAGAGCTATTATGTGTAACTAAGAGTATTTCTTCTTTTATTTTCCCAAAGACCATCAGTTTTTTAAGTCAAATTAAGTCAAAGGTCAGTTTACTAAGAAACTAAATAGTCATCTGTTTGTCAAAACAGACCTTTTTGTTATTTCTGGAAAGGTGATGTGGAGGATCATCAAGTCATTGTATCTTAATTTTCTTACAGGTAAAGGTAGTGGTATTTGATAAGACTGGAACCATTACTCATGGAACCCCAGTAGTGAATCAAGTAAAGCTTCTAACGGAAAGTAACAGAATATCACACCATAAAATCTTGGCCATTGTGGGAACTGCTGAAAGTAACAGTGAACACCCTCTAGGAGCAGCCATAACCAAATACTGCAGACAGGTACATTTTTTCCTCTTGTTTATTAATGTAGTCATCTCCTGTAGGAATTCCCCGGATCAAATCCAGACTGGTGTTTGATTTGCATATATAGTTGGTATGAAACTAAAAAGACTTGTATTTTCTCATTTAATTGTATGTAACTCATTTCTTCATACAGATAAGTATACAGGTGAAAACAAATGAACTATAATCCTATCACACAGATAACTCCTGTTGACAAAAAGATTAAAATAGAAGTTATACATATTTGTGGTAGGACAATTCAGATAGTTCAGAGAATTACATATTGAAAATTGTAAACCTCATTCCCTGCCCCCTTCCATAATTCCTTTCTCCAAAGTTTAACAACTGTTAATCTATTAAGTCTTTTAAAATGACAGCTTTATTGAAATATAATTCATGTACTATAAAGTTCACATTTTTAAAGTGTACAATTCAATAATTTTAGTATAGTCATAAAGGTGTGCATCTGTTAACAGTTTTTAATGCATATAGCCACATATATGTATTTATCATATTTTAAACTTTATACAGAAAGGTCATACAATGATCAATCTTTGTTACCTTGCTTTTTTGTTTTATTAAGTGAATTTTCCTATCCGGAAATGCAGATCTGCCTTATTGTTTTTAATGGCTATATTGTACTCTATAATGTGATTGTTTGGTTTTTTTGGCTTTTACAGTATACACTCAACATCCTTATTAGTTTTTGCAAGTCTGTCTCTACATTAAATGCCTATCAATGCAATTGCTAAGTCAAAGGATGTATGCAGTTAAATTTTGATGAATCTTACCAATACCCATATGATGAGGATTACCAATACCCATGAGGGGTTATACCAATTTATACCTGCACCAAAAGTTATGAGTGCTCATTTCCCCACATTCTTACTGACACTTTATTTTTATTTTCTCAATGTACTGGGTGAAAAACTATTTACTTGATGGTTTGCTTTGCATTTCCTTAATTATGAATAAGGTTGAGCATCTTTTTATGTATTTATTGGCCATTTGAATTTCTTTTCCTCTAACCTGTTTGTATCCGTGACCTATTTTTCCACAGAATTGTTTGTCTTTTTCTTATTCATTTGCATGAGTTCTTTATGAATTGTCTCACACTAATTTTACACTTAAAATGTGGCAGTTTCTACCATTGGTGTTGCCATTTATTTATTTGTTCTTTCCCTTTTACCTATTACCTGTTACTGACCTGGCTTCCTTACACCAAAATCAAACAGCAGAGAGGATGAAGCTATAAAGAGCTAGGAAACAATGAGAGCCCCCAGAACTTTTCGGCTTACTAAAGACGTAGACTAGAGAGCAGATGGAGAGCCTCTGGTAACTAAAGGCCATATACTTTGTTACCCTTTGTTGCCCTGTATTGAATAGAAAACCTGACTTGACTATAGAATTAAAATTTTAATTTGTAATTATCTACTGGAAAGAGCAGAGAATACTGATAAGCTTTCCATGTTTTCTATAAATTTTAGAGAGTGGGATTAAAACAAGGATTTTTTTTTTTTTTTTTTTTTTTTTTTTTTTTGAGACAGAGTCTCTCTCTGTCACCCAGGCTGGAGTGCAATAGCGCAATCTCGGCTCATTGCAACTTCCACCTCCTGGGTTCAAGCGATTCTCCCACCTCAGCCTCCCTAGTAGCTGAGATTACAGGTGTGCACCACCACACCTGGCTAATTTTTTTTGTACTTTTAGTAGAGACAGGGTTTCACCATGTTGGCCAGCCTGGTCCCAAACTCTTGACCTCAGGTAATCTGCCCACCTTGGCTTCCTAGCCGGTTTCTTCGGCTGGAATTACAGGTGTGAGCCACTGCACCTGGCCAAAACAAAGATTTTGAGGCACTTCTGTAACTTTGAATATTATGTTTGATGCTCTATTCCTTTGTCCTTATCAAAATCCACTGTCAAGTAGGCAATAAGTGACAATTTTATTTTAAACATTTAGAATTAACTTGATGTTATCTTTTATTGTCCTAATAAATGACCTTGCATTATCAGAACAGTAGAGGAAATCCTTTTGTTTCTGTTTGCTAGGAACTGGACACTGAAACCTTGGGTACCTGCATAGATTTCCAAGTTGTGCCAGGCTGTGGTATTAGCTGTAAAGTCACCAATATTGAAGGCTTGCTACATAAGAATAACTGGAATATAGAGGACAATAATATTAAAAATGCATCCCTGGTTCAAATTGATGCCAGTAATGAACAGTCATCAACTTCGTCTTCCATGATTATTGATGCCCAGATCTCAAGTAAGCTAATTTTCTTTGTAGTACCAATTATGGGGCAATTATGAACATATGGCTAACTTTTTAACGCTGAACTGTTATAGAAGAAACAAAAATTGGCATCATAATTTCATGTCCTCAAGTCAGTTTTACCCTATGCCTTCTGATCATTCAAATTAGTCAAGAACATTTCCCAACTGTGGTCATTAACACCACCATAGGGTGATGAGGTCTAGCCTTAGCTGATTATCCATGATCATTCTTTTCTCACTACAACTACTCCAAACCTTTTCTATCTTTCACAAGATCCTGTCACCCTCTCCTTTGTCCCCTCTGCAAATTATCTTATTTTTTATACAGAAAATTATGGTTCTTGGTCATGTGTTCTTACGTATTTTTGCCCAGAATCATTCCTTTTTTCAGAGAAAGCAGTATCCTTCATCTTGCCTAATGAATCCCTTCATCTAGATCCCACCCTCTCTTGATTCATCAGGGACCTCCCTCTTTCTGTTAGGTCTCCTTGCTTCTTCACTTTTCATCTCTTTCTGTTTTGGTTTCTTCTCCTAAACATATAAATATTTCTTCCATCAAAATCACTATATTCCCATCTAGATTTTGTCCTTTCCCATCTATATTCCCATATAGATTCTGTCTTTTTCTTTTATATCAAATTTCTAGAAAGGGTAATCTAGGTTTGTTGAATTCACTTACTCCACAGTCAGGCCTCAGTTCATTGCAGTCTGGCTTCTCCCCCATCCATACTACTGAATCCATTCTTTCTAAGTTAACTGATGACTGTTGACCTCAGTGCTCTCTCCAGTGGTCACTTTTCAGTCCTCATCCTGCACGACCTCATTAAGATATTTGACAATGTTGACCATCCCTTCCTTCCTAAGGGATGATTCCATGACCCTGCTTTGTTTAGATTCTCCTCTCACCTCCCTGGCTGTTCCTTTTTTTTTTTTTTTTTTTTTTTTTTTTCCAAAAAGGGGTCTTGCTCTGTCACCCAGGCTGGAGTGCAGTGGTGCGATCTCAGCTCACTGCAACCTCTGCCTCCTGGGTTCAAGCAGTTCTCCTGCTTCAGCCCCCAAGAAGCTAGGATTACAAGTGCGTGCCGCCACGCCTGGCTAATTTTTTGTATTTTTAGTAGAGATGGGGTTTCACCATGTTAGCCAGGCTGGTCTCAAACTCCTGACCTCAAGTGATCCACCCACCTCAGCCTCTCAAAGTGCTAGGATTACAGGTGTAAGCCACTGCACCCCTGGCTGTTCCTTTTAATTATCCTTTGGTTCCTCATTTCTCTTGCTTTCAAATGTAGAGTATGTCGTCAGGGTTTTGTTCTTTGTCTTTTTCTCATTTTATAATACATACTCTCTCTGTACAATTTTATTCATGCTCATCACTTATTCTACCACCCACAGACTTCCACTATCACTCCAAAATCCATATCTTTAGCCAAGTCCTGTTTCCTTGGCTCCATGCTGATCTATCTATCTGCCCCCAAAACATGATCTACCCAACTAAGTGTTCCAATACCTCCCTCCCCATTCGTGCCTGAGTGATTTTGCTAGCATGCAAATCTAGTCATATCACTTTCTGATCAATAGCTTTTATTACAGTGGTTTATAAGCTGTTTTTGAGCCATAGACCTTTGGAGGAATATGATGAAAGCTTGGGCCCACCCCTCAGAAAATTTTTGTTTCAAGAGATGCACATGTATCCTGAAACCCATCCACGGGTCTCTGTTAAGGATCCCAGCTTGAATGGTTCTCTCTTTCCTACTGGACAAAGTCCAGTCTCTCTGTACTTTGTTTAAGATCTGTTCCCCATGATATGTCTCCTGCCTCCCTGCATCACTCATCTTGTCTTTTTCCACTACCGCATATGTACTCCATGTTCCATCCCTACCTAACTACTTACAGTTCTTCCTTACGGTGTGTCATTTCCTGCTTATTAGATCATTTCATTTACCATTTTCTCTATGTAATGTTCTTGTTCACAAATGGAATCTACCTCGTGAACTTATGCTTATCTTTCAAGACCCAGTTTATGTCTCTCTCTTCAGTGACACCTTCATTGACTGACATGTATTGGCAGACATATTTGCTCTTCTTCCTGAATCATAACTGTACTTAATCTCTGTTATTGTATTAGGACAGTGTATGATAATTATTTATTTACCTGCCTATTTCTACTAGTCTGTGACTTCTTTATTATTTGTCTATGAACTTCTAGTATCAAGCACACTGACAAATAGGAAATTCATTTGACAGCTTTTATTGAGCACCTACTGTGTGTCATGCACTGTTGAAGGCACTAAAGAATCAGCAGTAAACAAGATAAACTAAGTTCTTATTTCATGGAGCTTACATTCTTGGTGGAAGAACACAAGAGAGTAAGCAAATAAATAAGAAAATATAATAAGTCCTATGGAGATAGTGCTATGGAGAAAAATTAAGTGGGGCAAGGGGTATAGGGGTGCTGGGAGTAGTGGGTTCTGCTTCATATAGAGTGATCAGGGTAGGCCTCACTGAGAAGGTAGTGTTTGAACGAAGATCTGAGGGGATGAGAGAAAAAGCTATGTGGATTTCTGTGGCAAGAACATTCCAGGCAGGAGAAATAGTAAGTACCAAAGCCTTTAGTCAGGAGTGTGCTTGACTTGTTTGAGGAATAGAAAGGAGAACACTGTGACAAGTGCAGAGTAAATGGGTGGGCAAGGGGTATAAGACAAGGTCATAGAGGTGGTTTGGGACTAGATATGTAAGGACAAAACCAATCTGACAGTTTTGAGTGGAAGACTGGCAAAATCAATCTGACTTAACATTTTAAAAGTAAACTAGGTGCAGTGACTCATGCCTGTAATCCTGGCACTTTGGGAGGCTGAGGCGGGTGGATCACTTGAGGTCAGGAGTTCGAGACCAACCTGGCCAACATGGTGAAACCCCATGTCTACTAAAAATATAAAAATTAGTCGGGCGTGGTAGCAGGCACCTGTAATCCCAGCTACTCAGGAGGCTGAGGCAGGAGAGAATCTTTTGGGGATGGGGGGCAAGGGCAGAAGCAGTGAGATGAGTTGGTGGACGTTGTCATAATCGAGGTGATATATAATGGTAGCTTGGACCAGTATAGTAGAGGTTGTAAGAAATGGTAGAATTCTAGATGTGTCTTAAAAGGAGAGCCACAGATTTTTCTCATGGGTTGGATATATATGGTGTATGAGAGAAACAGGAGTCAGGAATTACGCCAAGGTTTGTGGCCTAAGCAGAAGGATGGAGTTATCATTTAAATAAGATGGGGGATCCCATAGGAGGGACAGTATTGGGAAAAAGATCTGGAGTTCAGTTTCGTACATGTTAAGTTTGAGTACCTATTAGAGATATCCCAGGTGGAGATATCATATAAATGGAAATACCAAGTAAGCAGTTGGCTACGTAAGTTTGGAGTTCCAGGAAACAGACTGGATCAGAGAGATAGATTTGGGAGTCCTCTGCTTAGGTGTCTAGGAAAATAGCCACTAACTACATGTGACTCTTTAAATTAGTTAATTTACATTTAATTTAATTTAAAATTCATATTTCAGTCATACTAGCCCCATTTCAGTGCTCAATAGCCACATCTCTGTGTTGGTGGCTATTGTATTAAACATAGCAGATACAGAACATTTCTAATATCACAGAAAGTTCTCTTGGACTGCAGTGGTATTTAAAGCCATGAGACTGGATTAGAACCCCAAGGTGTGAGAGTAGATAAAGGGAAAGAGTTAAGTACTGAATCCTGCAGCACTATAAATTAAGAAGTTAGTGAGATGAGGAGGGATGGGCAAAGAAGGCCAAGAAGGGGCCAATGAGGAGGTAACCCCTAAGAATGTGGTATCCTAGAAGCCAAATGAAGAAAGTATTTCCAGGAGGGAGTGAACAGCTGTGTTAAATTCTGCTAATAGGACAAGTAAGATGAAGACTGAGAATTAAAGTAAAGATCACTGGCTGTAATAATTCACTGGAGTACTTGAGTCAAAAGCATAAAGCTTTTGACTACCCCAATAAATGGAGTAGATTCACAAGAGAATGGGAAGATATTTATTGGAGACAGCCAATAGAGATACTTTTGGGAAGTTTTGCTATGTACAGAAGCAGATAAATGTGGTAGCTACAGAGGTGGGTGAGATCAAGAGAGGTTTTTTTGTTTGTTTGTTTCTTTTTTTTGTTTTTTTTTAAGATAGGACAGTGTACAGCAGAGAAAAGTTGTATAGGAGTGGACAGGGAGAATTGTTGGAGAGGTGTTCTAGAATAGGCAAAGGAGGCAGGTGTCTAGTGCACAAGTAGAAAGGTTGGCCTTAAATTAGGAGCAGAATCAGTTTATAATAACAGAAGGGAAGCTAGATACACAGACACAGGAGGCACAGGTAGTTGAGTGAATGTGTCAATGAGAGCTGTGGAAGTTCTTTTCTGATTGCTTCTATTTTCTTTCTGAAGTAGAAAACAGAGTCATCATCTGGTATTAGGATGGGGCAGGAGAAGTTGGAGATTTGAAGGGAGATGAGAAGGTATGAAATAGCCATCTAGAAGAAATGGAGAATGAATGGACTAGGGAAATACAGTGAAGTTGCCAGATAGCACCAAGGGCCCACTTAAAGAAAATGAGATGTCAGCATGATTATACATGTTCATCTAGCCACATTCAGCTCCTGATGCACAGTATTTTTAAATTTGATTGAATTGTTGTGGAAGGTCGAAGGGAAAGCCTCACCAGAAAGTAATATTTGAACTGGCTCTTGAAGAATGTGATGGAGTTTGCTGTCTGGAGAGGAGGGATAAGGACATTTCAGATGAAGGCAGCAATGTGTGCAAAGGCCCAGAGACATGGAAGAGCGGAGTATGTTCTCAGAAAATTTGAACATCACTGTTGGAGGCTATGTTCAAGGAACAATACAATGTAGTGACTGTGCAAGATTAGACAGGAAGAACTTGCTTCATGGGTTTTTATAAAGATTAATTGAACTTACTAAATGTTATTTCTGTGTCTACTTTCAGATGCTCTTAATGCTCAACAGTATAAAGTCCTCATTGGTAACCGGGAGTGGATGATTAGAAATGGTCTTGTCATTAATAACGATGTAGATGATTTCATGACTGAACATGAGAAAAAAGGTCGGACTGCTGTATTAGTAGCAGTTGATGGTAAGGTTTTCCATAAGTACGCTATAACTCAATGTTATGATTTGTTATTGTTTTATTAATTTATATATTTTCGAGAGACCTCTGAACTATGAGGGTTATTCAAAAGCATCTTTAATGCAAAGTGAAAATGTCAACAATACATGATTATTACTGATTAATTTAAAATTATCTCGCATTTACCTGCCTTTGTTACTTTCTTCCCTAGCCTATATTTTAAATAAAGGCTAATCAAGGATTTTTTAAAACCTAAAAATAACAACAGTAAAATAATAGCAAAGTAAAATAATATTCATAATCCCATCATCCTAATACAATGTCAGGTTTTTTGTTTGTTTGTTTCTTTGGTTTTGTTTGTTTGTTTGTTTTTGAGACGGAGTTTCGCTCTTGTTGCCCAGGCTGGATTGCAATAGTGCGATCTCGGCTCACTGCAACCTCCACCTCCTGGGTTCAAGTGATTCTCCTGTCTCAGCCTCCTGAGTAGCTGGGATTACAGGCGCATGCCACCATGCCCTGCTAATTGTTTGTATTTTTAGTGGACACCGGCTTTCACCATGTTAGCCAGGCTGGTCTTGAACTCCTGACCTCAGGTGATCCGCCCGCCTTGGCCTCCCAAAGTGCTGGGATTACAGGCGTGAGCCACCACGCCTGGCACACAATATCAGTTTTAATTTTGTATATTCTATTCCTAGTTGTCTTGAAATGTGTGTGTCCAACATGGCACATGTATACATATGTAACAAACTTGCACGTTGTGCACATGTACCCTAGAACTTAAAGTATAATAATAATAATAACAAATAAAATTTTAAAAAAAGAAAGAAATGTGTGTGTGTTTGCAGAATTACAGTATTAGTACATATACCATTTTTTATTGGCTAGATTTTATTGTAAGTAAATTTTACCTCAATAAAGTTAAAATCACTTGTACACATATGATTTTATTATGCTTTATTTTACTTAATGCTTTCTAATGTTGCTATATAATTTTACTGTAACACTACATAATTTATCAATCTTACACACTATAATCATTCCCCTCTTGTTGGAAATTTAGACTATTCCTTCACTATTGTAAGTGACGCTACAATAAATATCTTTGAGGTTGTATGTGCTTTATTTTGTTCAATTATTTCTTAGGGTAAATTTCTATTTGTGAGATTAATTCCACTCAACGTTTATGTTTGCTAAGTATGAAGGATGGCCTTTTTAGGTCTGGGAAGAAGAGAATACCATTTTACTTTTGTAAATAGAATAAAATAATAAAATTTGTGGTAATATTTTTCCCACTATAAAGTACCCATTTTGTCTCTCTCTGCCCACCCTGTACCTTAAAAAGAAAAAAAGTATTAGTCTTCAGTTTCATTTGCCTTTACATTAGATAAAGTGTTTGAGGCTATTGGCAAATACCTTTCTAAGGAACAAAATGGGTCTTCTAATATCCAGTAAGGTCTCTCTTTATATTTCCCTATGATTACTTTATTAGTAACCCCTACCTCACTCTGAAATTTTCATAACCAAATGTGGAGACTTGTTACAGAGTTTGTAGTATTGTAGTATAAATCTGTGTGGGCTCAGAGATATTTTAAGTTAAGCCATGCCCCCCTGAACAACTTTACTTAAGAAAATTCATTTCATTCTGAAATTTCAAGTCAAAATGTTATTCTGCTTTCACCATATTCCAAGTTCTCTTATTTTGTGCTGCCCCTGTATTAGATGAGCTGTGTGGCTTGATAGCCATTGCAGACACAGTGAAGCCGGAAGCAGAACTGGCTGTCCATATTCTGAAATCTATGGGCTTAGAAGTAGTTCTGATGACTGGAGACAACAGTAAAACAGCTAGATCTATTGCTTCTCAGGTAATTGATAGGGGTATGTGATAAATTCTAATTATTGATATACATTTTATGTCTTGCCTTCAAATGCTAAGAAATTTACATTACCTACTATTTTCATTATCACTGAGTTGTCCTATCTAGTTCCTTCAAGAAAATTTACCATGCTTTGCTGGAAGGACTTTGGGCTTTGTGTGTTGCTGCTATAAGTAAAAAGGTATTTGCTTAGTTCATGGGATGCTTGCGTGACACTGTACATCAGTTTCTGTTGATGCGTCCTTTGAAATGTTGCTCATATTCTTTACCAGTGCTGCCAACCTAAGCTGGGCTCTCCTGATCTCATGGCTGAAACACGGCAATAGCTCCACACACATCCTTCTCTAGTCCATCCTAAACACTACCAATGGAACTATTTTCCTAATGCGCCACTTTGACATACCATTTTTCTGCTTCTGACTCCCACATTTGCCTTACCTCTAAAATGTTTCAATCTTTTTAATTTTGGAATGCCTTCTCCACTCTTCTAATAAATAATGCAAGTAATCTTTTAATACATTCTTTTTTTTTTTTTTTCTTGAGACAGAGTTTCACTCTCGTTGCCCAGGCTAAAGTGCAATGGCATAATCTCGGCTCACCGCAACCTCTGCCTCCTGGGTTCAAGCGATTCTCTTGCCTCAGCCTCTCGAGTAGCTAGGATTACATGCATGCACCACCATGCCTGGCTAATTTTGTATTTTTAGTAGACACAGTGTTTCTCCATGTTGGTCAAGCTGGTCGTGAACTTCCGACCTCAGGTGATCTGCCTTCTTGGCCTCCCAAAGTGCGGGGATTATAGGTGTGAGCCACCACACCCATCCTATTAACACCTTCTTATGTAAAAAATACAGAAGGATGTAAAGTAAAAATGTTGTCCTCTTTTCCCCATGCTCCCCGTCCAGTCCTACTGCCCCCCACACTGCCACTTTTTCATATGCATATCTGTGCATCTACAGAGTACATATACAGTATAATTCTGGTCTTTTCAACATCAGTTAGATCATTTTGAACAGATTATTCAGTAGTTTTCTTTTTTTATATAACAATATACTTTGGAGCTTCATCCATATCTGAACATAAAAAGTTATTTTGGCTGGGTACGTTGGTTCACACCTGTAATCCCAGCACTTTGGGAGGCTGAAGCCGGCAGATACATGAGGTCGGGAGTTTGAGACCAGCCTGGCCAACATGGTAGGACCTTGTCTCTACTAAAAATACAAAAATTAGCTGGGTGTGGTGGCACATGCCTGTAATCCCAGCTACTCAGGAGGCTGAGGCAGGAGAATCGCTTGAACTCAGGAGGCGGAGGTTGCAGTCAGCTGAGATCGCACCATTGCACTCTAGCCTGGGTGACAGAGCAAGACTCTCTCTCAAAAAAAAAAAAAAAAAAAGTTACTTTATTCTTTCTATACTGAATTCCATGGTATAGATGTATCATAATTTAGTTAACCATTTCCCTAACGATGGACATTTGGGTGGTTTTGAAAATTTTCTTTTTGCAAACAAGGCAATAATGGACAACTTTGGACATGTATCTTTCTGTACATGTACAAGTTTGTCCAAAATAGAGTTAGACGTGGAATTGCTAGACCAAATGATGCTCACATTTTGATAGATGCTGCCAGATGCCCTCCAAAAAGAGTCGCCATTTACACACCAGCCACCAGTGTATAAAAGAGCTCATTTATCCACATCCTTGCTATCACTAGATATTATCAGTCTTTTAAAATGTGGACATCTTGTGGGTGAAAACTGATGGCTTGTTATTGCTCAGTTATGTTTCAGGTACTCATTATTATTTTTTGAAATGAATTGAGTTTATTTTTATCACATAGGTTGGCATTACTAAGGTGTTTGCTGAAGTTCTACCTTCTCACAAGGTTGCTAAAGTGAAGCAACTTCAAGAGGAGGGGAAACGGGTAGCAATGGTGGGAGATGGAATCAATGACTCCCCAGCTCTGGCAATGGCTAATGTGGGAATTGCCATTGGCACAGGCACAGATGTAGCCATTGAAGCAGCTGATGTGGTTTTGATAAGGGTAAGTGCCATTGCTTGACCTTTGAAGAGTATGAGACTGCCCTTCATGGTCAATGATAGTGTCATAAAGTATATTGAGCACAACAATTCTGTCTTAAGTTCCATGCTATCGGCCATTAAGAGTTTGAGAATATGGAGTGGGATTATGGGAAGTCATGCTAATTTACCCCCTGACTTTCTCAACCCTGCTAATAAGCAAGTGAAAATTGTAAGTTTCTAAAGTGAAGAAGATTTAAGAGGATTTGGAATAAAATGATCTTCAACAAATAGTTGCTGAGATTATTTTAAGTAGATTTAATCCTTGTACCAGCATACACCCCTAAAAGTGTTTTTAGAACCCTGAGGAAAATTTTTGAAAAACACCTTCGGAAGCTGAGTCCAAGTTTTAGCATTATCTGAGATTTGTAGTTAATTCACATATTACCCTAAGGTAGACATAATCTTCAATATATACAATATCAAATGTAATAGTTACTGGTTAAGTTAGAGTCTCTTACTAATATCACAAATATTTCTGTTCCCAGAATGATCTTCTGGATGTAGTGGCAAGTATTGACTTATCAAGAAAGACAGTCAAGAGGATTCGGATAAATTTTGTCTTTGCTCTAATTTATAATCTGGTTGGAATTCCCATAGCTGCTGGTATGTGACTCTTAACTAGTATTGCTTTTTCCACTAAAGTCATTAGGGACCTAACATATTGGAAGCCTGTCTTCTTACTATTAGTTTTGAGCTTAGTTTTTGTTTCTAGCCTACTGGTATGGTGAGAGGTAATGTTAAAATCAATCATTTTAATTTTCAGTAATGTTTCTTATAGCTTAAGAATATATAAGCATTTATTTTTTTTTCCCCTCCAAGTTTTTTTTTTTTTTTTTTTTTTTTTGAGACAGAGTCTCACTCTGCTGCCCAGGCTGGAGTGCAGTGGTACAATCTCGGCTCACTGCAACCTCCACCTCCTGGGTTCAAGCAGTTCTCCTGCCTCAGCCTCCTGAGTAACTGGGACTATAGGTGCCCGCCACAATACCCTACTAATTTTTGTATTTTTAGTATAGACGGGGTTTCACTATGTTGGCCAGGCTGGTCTCGAACTCCTGACCTCAGGTAATCCACCTGCCTCGGCCTCCCGAAGTGTTGGGATTACAGGTGTGAGCCACTGCTCCCAGCCTTCAACTTTGTATTTTGAAAAACTTCAAACTTCATACCTGTAATCCCAGCACTTTGGGAGGCCGAGATGGGTAGATCACCTGAGGTTGGGAGTTCGAGACCAGCCTGACCAACATGGAGAAACCCCGTTTCTACTAAAAACACAAAATTAGCCAGGCATGGTGGCACATGTGTGTTATCTCAGCTACTTGGAAGGCTGAGGCAGTAGAATCGCTTGAACCCAGGAGGCGGAGGTTGTGGTGAGCCAAGATTGTGCCATTGCACTTCAGCCTGGGCAGCAAGAGCGAAACTCTGTCTCAAAAAAAAAAAAAAAAAATTCAAACCTACGAAAACATTGAAAAAAATGGTACAATGAAAATCTGTATGCCTTTCGCCTAAACTCACCAACTGATAGTATTTTGCCACATTGCTTCATCTCTTTCTCCACATATTTGCACAGAGATATGTATTTGTTTGCTTATTAATTAATTTTTTTCTAAACAGATTTACCTTTAATCTGACTACCCAAACACAAACACTGTTAGCAAGATTAATTCATGGAGCAAATGATTTTTAAAGAATTATACAAGTATATTTTCCTCTAGTCTTTTTTTTATTCTGCATCAGTTTTTGTCTTGTTACATAGTGGTGATTGTAGCACACAGAGAATTTTCTGCTCTTCATGTAATATTCTATTATAGTCAGGTGGTATTTTTTTGGTTGAGAGACCAGATGAGAGAGAGAGAGTGAACAAAGGAATATAACTGAGAAAAAATAATTTAGTTATTTAATAAGTGTCTGAGAATCTCCTAAACTTAGGGACCTGGTAGGAGTTAGTAATGATGACATAAAAGAAATAATTATCGTTTTCTTCTTGTTCTCTCTGGTTTGAGGGCCAAGGAAAGACATCAAATGACATGAGAACAATTACAAAACTGTTTATCAGCAAGGACACACAAATACTGAGAGAACAAAGAGCAAAAGAGCAGTCTAAGTCCAGTAAGATTAATTCATGGAGCAAGTAATTTTTAAATAATTATACAAGTAATACATGATCACCATAGAAAAAGTAGAAAAATATAGAGAAGCACATTAAAAGTTAAAAGTATAAGTCTATTTCATCCTCATGATATGAGCAAACATTCTTA
Source organism: Rhinopithecus roxellana (assembly GCF_007565055.1). Taxonomy (NCBI): domain Eukaryota; kingdom Metazoa; phylum Chordata; class Mammalia; order Primates; family Cercopithecidae; genus Rhinopithecus; species Rhinopithecus roxellana. The sequence continues at coordinate 49,937,148 of NC_044555.1, forward strand.
TGTCTGTCAAAACCAAGTGTGGATGAGTTTGTAGAACATGAACTCCCATACGCTATTGGTTGGATTATGAATCACTACAACCACTTTGGAGAACAACTGAGGAGTATCCACGTAAAGTTGAAGATGTGCCCATGTTATGACGCAGTAGTTTCACCCCTAGGTATACACCTTACAGAAACTCTCAGACATGGGCACGTGGAGACATGTACAAGAATGTTAACTGCAACACTCTATTAGTGAAAAAACGGCAACAACAAAAATCTCCACCACCAAGAGGATACATGCTGAAGAAATATCAAATAAAGAAATGATTTGTATATATGTTAGAAACACATTGATAATCTGTTTAGTATTATCTACTCTAACTAATCTATACTTGTTTCTTAGGAGTTTTCATGCCCATTGGTTTGGTTTTGCAGCCCTGGATGGGATCTGCGGCAATGGCTGCTTCATCTGTTTCTGTAGTACTTTCTTCTCTCTTCCTTAAACTGTAAGTATGATAGCTTGCTCACATTTGTATTTTGTATTCCTTTTATCATCCAGTCATTCTTGGTAGGTTTTATTCTTGTATTGACCAATGATAAGCCCAAACCATTCTTTTTTTTTTTTTTTTTTTTTTTTTTTTTTTTTTTTTTCGGTTTTATGGCACAAGGCATTTTTCATGCTCTTTCTTTTGTCTTTCTCTCTTTTTTTTTTTTCATTTTTTTATTATACTTTAAGTTCTAGGGTACATGTGCATAACGTGCAGGTTTGTTACATATGTATATTTGTGCCATGTTGGTGTGCTGCACCCATCAACTCATCAGCACCCATCAATTCATCATTTATATCAGCCCAAGCCATTCTTAATGAGAATTATTATTAGCGGCCAGGCATGGTGGCTCGCACCTGTAATCCCAGCATTTTGGGAGGCCGAGGTGGGCAGATCACCTGAGGTCAGTAATTTGAGACCAGCCTGGGCCAATATGGTGAAACCCTGTCTCTACTAAAAATACAAAAATTAGCTGGGCATGGTGTGGTGGTGGACGCCTGTAATCCCAGCGACTCGGGAGGCTGAGGCAGGAGAATCACTTGAACCTGAGAGGTGGAGGTGGAGGTTGCAGTGAGCTGAGATTGTGCCACTGCACTCCAGCATAGGCAACAGAGCGAGATTCTGTCTCAAAAAAATACATATTATTATTAGGTAACAGTGATAATTAGCTATGTAATTGTTACCTCATGTACTTTATGCATAGCAACCACAAGCACTGAGTGGGATAAAATATAGTACACTAACTCTGATAAGTAGGATTTCTGATGATGTGACTCCACACAGTTCATTTCAACTATTTTCGTACCAGTGATCACTTGTATACATTTCATACCAAAACCAAGTGTGGATGAGCAAATCTTTCTTTTGTGCATGTAGCAAGCGTCTCATTTACTTTTGGTTATTTCAAACTAACGTAATTTTGCATGTGTCCAGTTACAGGAAACCAACTTACGAGAATTATGAACTGCCTGCCCGGAGCCAGATAGGACAGAAGAGTCCTTCAGAAATCAGCGTTCATGTTGGAATAGATGATACTTCAAGGAATTCTCCTAAACTGGGTTTGCTGGACCGGATTGTTAATTATAGCAGAGCCTCTATAAACTCACTACTGTCTGATAAACGCTCCCTAAACAGCGTTGTTACCAGTGAACCTGACAAGCACTCACTCCTGGTGGGAGACTTCAGGGAAGATGATGACACTGCATTATAAAAGGCCATGGAGAGTGCTGCCAGTTTAACTTGTCATGCACTGACACAGCATTCATGATGTTACCTTCACTTTTCAAAATATTGTAGAAGGATTTTATGTTGGTCTCATGCTCTTATATTAGGGATTCTATTTGAGTTGAGTTTATCTATTGGCACAAATATCTTTTTCAAGGTATCAGCTCTGAACCTAGCTTTATTTAAACTTGAATTTCCAGTATATTTTTGTTTTCACTAACAACCGATAAGGTAGAGCAGTGAGGTTTACAAGCCCTACAATCAGAGATTGCTGAACTGCTGCTAAAGTAATATATTTTTTTATTTGACCAAAAAAAAAAATGGCCCAAGAAGACGATAATGAAAAATTTGAAGGTTTGAGAGCATGAAGATATTCATGCTTTTGAATTCAAGATATTGAAGATACTCTCCAGCCTGTATCCCTGCCCCATTGGGGAGTAATGACTTTTAAAGCACTGTGTATAAAACATCTAGTTTTAGAAGCGAAACAGTTGAAGCTGTTTAAAAATAGATGTGCCTTATTTATTGCAGGCTTTCTTTCCCCCATTCTCCCCACATCCTTGTCCTTGCAGTTGCTTTTTTAGATGCTCCAGTATGTCTTCTTTTGTTATTTTCTTTCGAGCTAACCAAGTTTAGGTGGTTTTTCATTTAACTGACAACTGTTCTAATATTTTGCTCCTTTTTAAATGTTGTGGCTCAAAAGACCTTAAAGGTCTGTAGGGTTCCCTGCTTCCCATCTTTCCACTGTTGTAAAAAGTATATCAAATTATTCCTTCAAGTTTCCTAGCTCTGTGCTCAGTTTCAGTTCACTCCTGCCGAGTTGGGCTCTAAGTTGTTCTTCATGTAGTCTGTTGATCTCAGTCCGGAAACTTAACGTTATGAGCCTCTTCTGCTCAAAAAATTTTCAAAGATTAACACTATTATACATATACAGGTCATATAAAATTACCTGGATTCACTAAATTTGTTTGTTGTTGTTGAGACGGAGTCTCGTTCTGTCGCCCGGGCTGGAGTGCAGTGGCACCATCTTGGCTTACTGCAACCTCTGCCTACCGGATTCAAGGAATTCTCCCTGCCTTGGCCTCCCAAGTAGCTGGGATTACAGGCACCTACTACCACACCTGGCTAATTTTCATATTTTTTAGTAGACGGGGTTTCACCACGTTGGCTAGGCTGGTCTTAAACTCCTGACCTCAGGTGATCCGCCCACCTTGGCCTCCCAAAGTGCTGGGATTACAGGCGTGAGCCACCATGCCCAGCCTAAATTTGTATTTTTTGAATGGAGTATAATCACTTTGCTAGTATATATAATTTAATAGATTTTATTTATCTCTTAGTGTTTCAGATAACCTCTCAAACATACTTTAAAATAATGCTGTTACACAAAGGTGCGTTTGCCAAAAATACAGTAAAATCATAATACAGAAACTAAAATTTCCCTAGGTTATGATGCTTTTTAGCTAAATATATACTTTTCTCTAGTTTAAAAATTTGAACTTGCCTAGTTGGTGTGGTTGGCAAATTTAGGAGCTTGTTCCCATTGCCAAATGGATTTAGAAATTCCCTTTAGAATTAACCTGGTAGCTAATACACTGGTCAGAGATCTGGTACTTGTAAGACTATTTAAATTTATTTGTTAGTTGCAAGATGAATTTCATATGCAGAATATGTCAATGAAGAGGACTCATAAGTAAATTCCTAACATTTTGTTCCCATTACCATAAGCAAAGCTGCTGCTAACCCAACATCTGGCACATAGGTTTTGTACTCCGTAAATGTTAGTTCTTTTCTCCCCTTGAGGTCAGTAATAAATACAAAAAATCATTTTTCTAGAGCAGACTCTTAAAATCAGGTGGGGGTAGGGGATGGAGTTCTTCCTTTCCTACCCCTTTTCTCTTTTATCCTTTCATATATACACATGCAAAGTTTACAACCTTATTCCATGCTGTCTTTCAGATTTAGAAAAGATCTAATTTCTGTCTCAGCTGTCTAAAAGAGAGAACTGAAGCTTTTGATGAAGGTGCTATTAATCTAGAAAGACAAACCCATTTCACTGAAATATCAATGAGTTTGTATATCTAGGCCCTTTTTTTAGACCAATGCCTATACCATCCTCCATGCTTTCAGTTTGAGCTTTATTATTTATTATTTTAATTCAAGTGACCCATCTTGTAACTCAACTTGTTTCTTCTAGAAGACACAGCTGATAGGCAAATGTTGAAAAAAGAAGCATCCCATCCTGGCTAACACGCTGAAACCCCATCTCTACTAAAAAATACAAAAAACTAGCCAGGCGAGGTGGCGGGCGCCTGTGGTCCCACCTACTCAGGAGGCTGAGGCAGGAGAATGGCATAAACCCGGGAGGCAGAGCTTGCAGTGAGCTGAGATCCGGCCACTGCACTCCAGCCTGGGTGACACAGCGAGACTCCGTCTCAAAAAAAAAAAAAAAAAAAAAAAGCATCCCTCCTTCTCCCTCCCACCCACCTCAAGCAGTTGAACACAGCCAGTTACTCTTCCATTATTATGTGTACCTTTGAGTCATCCTCTTGGTCTTGTATTCATATTGTGGGACAGTGGGAATAGCAGCTTATAGTATTGAAATAATCAAATAGATAATTTTAGCTCTTACAACAAGAATAGAAAACATGCTATTTAAAAAGAGTCCTGCTTTAAGTAATATGTAGCCACCTTTAAATCCTCTACCACAAGTCTTTTTTGCAATCTTGAACTTTCATTAACTTCAAAGAGAAGCTGTATTTACAGGAGAAAGAGCTGATTATGGAGGGAATAAAAAATATTGCTTTCAGTTAGTAGCTAGCTTTAAGTCAGGAGTTACTAATGAGAAATTTTATAAATGTGTGTTTGTGTATATTCACATACATATATATACACACACACATATATATGTAGATACACATACATACATATTACCATACTGAGGGGAAATGGATTTATATTTGAATTTGATATTTGAATATTTGAATTTCTCTATTTGTATTTCATTTATCATTCTTCTGTATTCACTCAGCAACCATGCCCTTAGTCTGAAGATAACAAGGATACTTTAATATCCAGTGCTGGTTCAGACTCACCTATGGGGCACCTTAAACTTAAATATCCAAAGATGCCTTTTGAATTTCAAAGATTAAAACACAACTAGAGTAGTAGTATTGTAGTCTCAAGATGTATGATGTGTCATTTGTGAAACTAGCAATGTTATTTTTCCTAGTTTAGTATCAGCATTTTAGAATGTCAAATTTGATGCCTTGTGAACAAGTAATTTTATATTGTGCTTTACTTTTTAAAAAGTATTCTTTATTCATATGTATAGAATGCCCAAAATAGCACTGTAGACAAGATGTTTCCAAAACTTTAAGTGCGCATATCTTTTATGTATACAGCTTAAAATCAAAAATGTATGTTAAGAGAATTTTTTCTATTACTTATGGATCATGCTTTAAAATGACTTTTCTTGATATTTATTTTACTCCATTTTGTTTTTTTCTCTGGGTGAGGCATCTGGTTACTGGTTATTTTAAAAAGAATAAAGACATTCCTGGAATCACTCCTTTTGGGTTTTTGTTTGTTTTGTTTCTTTTCTACATTTTTAAGTATTATTTTACAAAATAGAAAAAATACTGATTCTTGCCAAATTATTACCTATTTTTACACTAACTTTCTGCAGTCCCTCCATCTGGTATTAGTAACCAGATAGAGCACAAAGCACGAGTTCTTGTTCTTCAGTTAAAAGAGCTTCTTTCACAGTGTTGATAACAAATGCCTTTTGTAGCCAAAACCAGGCGTCTCAACCTTATGTTTTTAGTTAAAGAAATGTTTAGCTAAACGTTGTTAAACATTGATTGTTTGGTGCCCAAAACAGCAGTGGACGATGTTGTGCAATATCCATCTACTGTAGTTAAGATATTCAGTAGTTTGTTTTTCATAAGCATGTAATTGATCGTATTTCTGCCAAGGATGTGCCTTCAACTTTATAATTATAGTGTTATAAAATTTTTTTGTCTGTCTCTTTTGTTAAATCATCCAACCCCCTCTATCAGCAGTTCTGAACTACCTTTGTTATGTTTTTAGATTTTTTTCAACTGTTCATCTATGATGGGAGTGGATTATAGGCATCACTACACTTTTGGTAAGGATGGGAGGAAAGAAATCTATTTTCCTTCGGACTCTGCTACACCTGCCATATCATTCAGTGAGGATGAGAAATAAAGGAAGGAATATTATTGTCCTCCTTTCCTTTGTAGTCTCTAATACATTCTTGATAGAATGTCTACTCCAAATCTCGCCATTGGGGAGCCCTATACAGAGTGTTTGAAGTTCCCACCTAAGATACATTCCCATACCCAAACACTCCTTTTTGAGTTAAGGAAAGCATTGTAAACTTACTTGTGAGGAAAAACTAATTTTCATTTCCCCCAGAATCCTTGGGGTTACTCAGGGTGAGGAGATAAGATGGGAAATGGCAATGTAAGAGTAAAATCCCCAAGGCATCCACTCAGCTTGCCAGCCTCCCTTTCTTATTGGTATCCTGACCTCAGAGAAGGATGTGCAATGATGGCTACCTCCCAGGTGAGCCTTCAAAACCTTCCAGATCAACAAAACAAAACAAAAACCTTTCTGTTTGAGAATTCTTGCTAGGTTAAGGCATCAAAGTCCCTGCTCAAATTAAAAAGAAATAGAGCTGCCTCTTTCACAAATTTGACTAGGGCCAGCCAGCCCTACTCGTTTAACAGCTTCACCTTCCTAGGTGCGACCCCTGGTTGTACAAATGACATGAGATATAAAAGACAAGGCTTTTGAAGATGAGGTTTCAGTGAAGTTGCTAGTATAAAGAGGGTCTTGTGCAGTTTAAGAAATCTGAAAACATCTGTACGGTCAGTCACCCTCTGGAAAGTTTGAAATAGGTTGAGTAGTCTTTGGCATACTGTAACTATTGCCCTCAATGGCCCCAAGCTTTTCATTGTCATCATCTTCTCTGCCCACTAAGGCCTGCCTGTAAACTGAAGTGCTGCCAATACTTCAAAATTATTTGCTTCACCTCACCCAATCAAAACTCCAATTTCTTTTTTAAAAAATCTTAATTGGGCTGGGCATGGTGGCTTACGCCTGTAATCCCAGCACTTTGGGAGGCTGAGGCAGGCAGATCATGAGGTCAGGAGATCGAGACCATCCTGGCCAACACGGTGAAACCCTGTCTCTACTAAAAATACAAAAAATTAGGCAGGCATGGTGGCGGGTGCCTGTAGTCCCAGCTGCTTGGGAGGCTGAGGCAGGAGAATGGCGTGAACCTGGGAGGTGGAACATGCAGTGAGCCGAGATCGCGCCACTGCACTCCAGCCTGGGCAACAGAGCAAGACTCCGTCTCAAAAAAAAAAAAAGAAAAAAATCTTAATTGTACATATTATGGGATACAATTCAGTGTTTTGATACATGTATACATTGCATAATGATCAAATCAGGGCAGTTAGCATATCCATCACCTCATGCATTTATTATTTCTTTGTGGTGAAAGCATTCAAAAGTCTCTCTTCTAGCTATTTTGTAATATACAATTACCTTACTGTTAACCATAGTCACCCTACTGTGCAATAGAACACCAGAACTTGTTCCTCCTTTCTAATTGTAACTTTGTACCTGTTGACCAACCTCTCTCCATCATCCCCTCTCTTCACCCCTACCCAGCCTCTGGTAACCACTGTTTTACTCTCTGCTTCTATGAGATCAACTTTTTTTTAGATTCTGCAAATGAGTGAGATCATGTAGTATTTGTCTTTCTATGTCTGGCTTATTTCACTTAATGATATCCTCCAGGATTATCCATCTTGTCTCAAATGACAGGATGTCATTCTTTTTATTGCTGAATAGTATTCCATTGTGTAGCTATACCACATTTTCTTCAACCATTCATCTGTTATCAGGCATTTAGGTTGATTTCAAGTCTTGGCTGTTGTGAATAGTGCTGCAGTAAACATTGAAGTGCAGATATCTGTGATGTACTGATTTTGTTTCCTTTGGAAATACACCCACTAGTGGGGCTTCTGGATCATATGCTAGTTCTATTTTTAATTTTTTCAGGGACATCCATACTGTTTTCTGTAGTGGCTGTATTATATTCCCACCAGCAATGCATAAGCATTTCCCTTTTTTGCCACATCCTTGCCAACACTTATTTTTTTAATAATAGCCATTCTAAATTAACAGTGAAGAGACAATCTACATAATGGGAGAAAGTATTTGCAAACTATACATCTAACAAGGGGTTAATGTTCAGAATATATAAGGAATATATAAGGAAATTCAAAAAATCCTATTAAAAATGGGCAAAAGATGTTAACAGACATTTCTCAAAAGAAAACATACAAATGGCCAACAGGTATATGAAAAAATGCTCAACATCACTAATCATCAGGAAAATACAAATCAAAATCATAATGAGATACCATCTCATTCCAGTTAGGATGACTATTATCAAAACTCCAATTTCTTCATTGAAGTTAATAATCACCGAGTATAGGAGAAAAACTGAGATTAACTCAATACATCCTAAAGTGCCATTGACCTTTGGATCTTGCCAGAGGTATTTGCAATAATTTGAAAAGAGTGCTTTTGAACCCAAATGACTTCATGATTATTGACATGAAAAGCATCAGGCCATATGGAAGAAGTTATTTGAAGGCAAGTAGACCCCATTATCAGCACTCCTACACTCTTCTTGCTTTTTACAGCCATTGCCTTCCACTTTTGAATCCACACTTTCTTTAAAACCACCACATCCCCATGGATGGAAAGAGCGCTGATTTTGGAATCCATCACACCTCTTTGCAAGATACCAACTCTGCTACTTACCAGCTGGGTAACTGACTATGTTAGTTTCTTATTGCTATTGTAACAAATTACAACAAACGTAGTGTGTTAAAACCAACTTATTATCTTACAGTTTTGAAGGTTAAAAGTCTGAAATGGGCTGAGATGGGAGGATTGCTTGTGGCCAGGAGTTCAAGACCAGCCTGGAAAACATAGTGAGACTCTCGCTATAAAAAATTTAAAAAATTAGCTGCATGTGGTAGTGCATACTGTGTTCCTAGCAACTTGGGAGGCTGAGGTGGGAGAATCACTTGAGCCCAGAAGTTCAGGACTGCAGGAAGCTATGATTGTACCACTATACCACTGCACTCCAGCCTGGGTGGCAGAGCAAGACACTATCTCTGAAAAAGAAAAGGAAAAAAATAAAGTATATTAGTCCATTATTGCATTGCTATAAAGAACTGCCTGAAACTGGGTAATTTGTACAGAAAAGAGGTTTAATTGACTCACAGTTCTGCAAGCTGTACTGGAAGCATGGCTGGGGAGGCCTCAGGAAACTTACAATCATGACGGAAGGCAAAGAGGAAGCAGGCACATCTTACATGGCATAAGCAGGTGAAAGAGAGTGAAAGGGGAGGTGCTACACACTTTTAAACAACCAGATCTCATGAGAACACACTATCATGAAAACAGCAAAGGGGAAGTCTGTCCCCATGATCCAATCACCTCCTCCATCATTGGAGATTACAATTCATATGTGAGATTTGGGTGGGGACACAAATCCAAACCATATCATTCCACCTTTGCCCCCTCCCAAATCTCATGTTCTTCTCAGGTTGCAAAATACAATCATCCCTTCTCCACAGTCTCCCAAAATCTGAATTCATTTCAACATTAACTCAAAAGTCTACAGTCCAAAGTCTCATCTGAGATGAGTCAAGTCCCTTTCACCTATGAGCCTGTAAAATCAAAACCAAGTTAGTTACTTCCAAGATACAGCTGGGGTACAGGCATTGAGTAAATACATCTCTTCCAAAAGGGAGAAATTGGCCAAAACAAAGAGGCTACAAGCACCATGCAAATCCAAAACTCAGCAGGCCAGTCATTAAATCTTAAAGCTCCAAAATAATCTCCTTTGAGTCCATGTCTCACACCCAGGCAACACTGATGCAAGTGGGATCCCAAGGCCTTGGGCATCTCTGCCCCTGTGGCTCTTTAGGGAACAGTCCAAAAAGCTGCTTTCACAGGCTGGCATTGAGTGCCTGCAGCTTTTTGAGGTACACAGTGCAAGCTATCAGAGAATCTACCATTCTGGGGTCTGAGGATGATGACCTTCTTCTCATAGTTCCACTAGGCAGTGCCCCAGTGGGGACTTTATGTGTGGGCTCCAACCCCACATTTCCCCTTTGCACTGCCCTAGTAGAGGTTCTCCATGAGAGTTCCACCCCTGCAGCAGACTTCTGCCTGGACATCCAGGCATTTCCATACATCCTCTGAAATCTAGGCAGAGGCTGCCAAGCCTCAACTCTTTCCCACTATGCATCTGCAAGCCTAACACCACATAGAAGCGACCAAGGCTTGAGGCTTGTACCCTCTGAAGCAACAGCCTGAGCTGCACCTTGGCACCTTTTAGCTATGGCTGGAGCTAGAATGACCACAATGCAGGGTGCCATGTCCTGAGGCTGCACAGTGCAGCGAGGTCCTGGGCCTGGCTCACAAGACCATTTTTCCCCTCCTAGGCATCCAGGTCTGTGAGGGGAGGGGCTGCTGCAAAGGTCTCTGAAAATGTCTTCAAGGCATTTTCCCCATTGTCTTGGATATTGACTTTCAGCTTCTCCTTACTTATGCAAATTTCTGCAGGTGGCTTGAATTCCTCCCCAGAAAATGGGTTTTGCTTTTCTACCACATGGTCAGGCTGCAAATTTTCCAAACTTTTATGCTCTGCTTTCTTTTTAAATATGTTCCAGTTTCAGATTATCTCTTTGGTCATGCATATGACCATATGCTGTTAGAAGGAGCCAGGCCAAATTAATATGGTTTGGCTGTGTCCCCACCCAAATCTCATCTTGAATTATAATCCCGTCAAAATCCCCACATGTCATGGGAGGGACCAGGTGGGAGGTAACTGAATCATGGGGTGGTTCCCCCATGCTGTTCTCATGATAGTGAGTGAGTTCTCATGAGATCTGATGGTTTTATAAATGTTTGGCATTTTCTCTGCTGGCACTCATTCTTTTTCCTGCTGCCTTGTGAAGAGGTGTCTCCCACCATGATTGTAAGTTTCCTGAGGCCTCCCTAGCCATGTGAAACTGTGAATCAATTAAATCTCTTTTCTTTATAAATTACTCAGTCTCAGGTATTTATTCATAGCAGCATGAGGATGGACTAATACACGCATCTTGGACATTTTGCTGCTTAGAAATTTCTTCTGCCAGACACCCTAAATCATCATTTTCAAGGTCAAAGTTCCACAGATTCCTAGAACAGGGACACAATGTCACCAGTCTCTTTGCTAAAGCATAGCAGGAGTGACCTTTGTTCCAGTTCCCAATAAGTTCCTCTTCTCCATCTGAGACCAACTCAGCCTGAACTTCATTGTCCATATCACTGTCAGCAGTTTGGTCACAACAATTTAACAAGTCTCTAGGAAGTTCCAAACTTTCCCTCATCATTCTTTCTTCTTCTGAGCCCTCCAAACTGTTCCAACCTCTGCCCATTACCCAGCTCCAAAGCCACTTCCACATTTTCAGGTATCTTTATAGCAATGCCCCACTCCTGGGTACCAATTTTTTGTATTAGTCCATTCTCACATTGCTATAAAGAACTACCTGAGACTGGGTAATTTGTAAAGAAGAGAGGTTTAATTGACTCACGGTTCCACAGGCTGTACAGGAAACATGGTTGGGGAAGCCTCAGGAAACTTACAATTATGGTGGAAGGTGAAGAGAAAGCAAGCATGTCTTACATGGTGGGAGCATGAGAAAGAGAGTAAAGAGGGAGGCGCTACACACTTTTAAACAACCACATCTCATTAGAACTCACTTTCACGAGAACGGCAAGGGAGAGGTTCGTTCCTATGATCCAATCACCTCTCACCAGGTTCCTCCTCCAACACTGGGGATTACAATTTGGACGTGAGATTTGGGTGGGGACACAAATCCAAAGCATATCAGAAAGCAAAAGAGCCTTACTTCTGATATGGAGAAAGTTTGAATATTTCAGTTGTCCGGATAAAAGATCAAACTAGCCACAACAACCCCTTAAGGCAAAGCCTAATCCACAGCAAGACCCTAACTCACTTCAGTTCCATAAAGGCTGAGAGAGGTAAGGAATCTGCAGAAAAAAAATTGAAAGCTATCCAAGGTTGATTCATGAGGTTTGAGGAAATAAGTCATCTCTATAACATAAAAGTGCAAGGTGAGGCAGCAAGTGCTGATGAAGAAGCTGCAGTAAGTTATCCAGAAGATGATGAAAGTGAATACACTAAACAACAGGTTTTCAATGTACACAAAATGGCCTTCTATTGGAAGAAGATGCCATCTAGGACTTTCATAGCTAGAGAGGAGAAGTCAATCCCTGGCTTTAAAGCTTTAAAAAGAGAGTCTTACTCAATTGTTGGGTGATAAAATGTAGCTGGTGACTTTAAACTGAAGCCAATGCTCGTTTATCATTCTGAAATCCTAGGGTTCTTAAGAATTATGCTAAATCTACTCTGTGCTCTATCAATAGAATTACAAAGTCTGGATGACAGCACATCTGTTTATAGCATGGTTTACTGAATATTCTAAGCCCACTGTTCAGACCTGCTGCTCAGAAAAATAGATTCCTTTCAAAATATTATTGTTTCTTGACAATGCATGTAGCCACGTAAGAGCTCTGACAGAGAAGTACAAGGAGATTAATGGATTGGTGTGAAATGCAATATACAACAGAAAGTATTTCGTTCTACTAGCTTTCACACATGTAAACAACACCATAATGAGTATACAAAACAGTTCTATCACCCCAAAAAAACTCCCTGATGTTATCCCTCTGTCACACCCCTCCTTTATATGTAACCTCTGGTAATCACTGATCTGTTTTCTGGCCTTATAGTTTTATCATTTCAAGAATGTCATATAAATAGAATCATACAGTGTATGTAATGTTTTGAGGCTAACTTATTTAACTCAGCATAATGCTCTTGACATCCATTAAATTTGTTATGCCTATTAATGGCTCTTTCCTTTTTACTGCTGAGTGTTAATTCATTGAATAGATTTCCACCATTTGTTTAGCCATTCGCTCATTGAAGGACATTTGGGTTGTTTCCAGTTTTTGGCAATTATGATTAGAACCCCTATAAACATTTGAGAACAGGTTTATTTCTGAAAATAAGTTTTCATTTTTCTAGGGATGTGGTTCTTCACTGGGGACTATTTTGCCCCCACCAAGGGATGTTTGACAATATCTGGAGACTTGGGGTAAGGGAAGTGCTACTGGCATCTAGTGGATAGAGGCTAGAGCTGCTGCTAAACATTCTACAATGTATGGGTCTGTGCATTAGTCTGTTCTTACAGTGCTATAAGGAAATATCTGAGACTGGGTAATTTATAAAGGAAAGAGGTTTTTTTTTTGTTTTTGTTTTTTTTTTGAGACAGATTCTCACTCTGTCAACCAGGCTGGAGTGCAGGGGCATTGGCTCACTGCAAGCTCCACCTCCCGGGTTCACGCCATTCTCCTGCCTCAGCCTCCCGAGTAGCTGGGACTACAGGCGCCCACCACCACGCCCGGCTAATGTTTTGTATTTTTAGTAGAGACAAGGTTTCACTGTGTTAGCCAGGATGGTCTCGATCTCCTGACCTCATGATCCACCCGCCTCGGCCTCCCAAAGTGCTGGGATTACAGGCGTGAGCCACCGTGCCCAGCGGAAAGAGGTTTAATTGACTCACAGTTCAGCACGGCTGGGGAGGCCTCAGGAAACTTACAATCATGGTAGAAGGCGAAGGGGAAGCAGGTACATCTTACATGGCAGAAGGCAAAGGGGAAGCAAGACACCTTCTTCACAAGGTGAAGGAAAGTAGGTAGGAAGGAAAAGGACCACAGGAGGAACTACCTAGGACTTATAAAACCATCAGATCTTCTGAGAACTCACTATCATGAGAACAGCATGGGGGTGTGAACCCTGAAAATTTGAGACAGGTCTCAGTTAATTTAGAAAGTTTATTTTGCCAAGGTTGAGGACGCACCTGTGACACAGCCTCAGGAAGTCCCGATGACATGTGCCCAAGGTGGTCAGGGAACAGCTTGGTTTTATACATTTAGGGAGAAAAGAGACATCAATCAATTTACGTAAGAAGTACATTGGTTCTGTCTGGAAAGGCGGGACAACTTGAAGCAAAGGCAGGAGGACTGGAAGAGGGGAGGGAGCTTCCAGGTGACAGGTAGGTGATACACAAATGGTTACATTCTTTTGAGTTTCTGATTAGCCTTTCCAAATGAGGCAAATCAGAGATATACATCTATCTCAGTGAGCAGAGGAATGACTTCAAATAGAATGGGAGGCAAGTTTCCCCTAAGCATTTTCTAGCTTGAGTTTTCCTTAGTGATCCTGGGGGCCCAAGATATTTTTCTTTCACAGGGGAAACCACCCCATGATTCAGTTACCTCCAGCTGGTCTCTCCCTTGCCACGCAGGGATTATAGGGACTATGGGGACTACAATTCAAGATAAGATTTTGGGTGGGGACACAGCCAAACCTTATCAGTCTGCCTCCCACAACAATGAATTAGCCGGCCTGAGATGTCAGCGGTGCCAAGATTGAGAAACCCTGGGTAAATACCAAGGAGTACAATTGCTAGATCACATGGAAAGCATATGTTTATAAGAAACAGCCAAATTGTTTTTCAGGGTGGCTGTACCATTTTACATTTCCACCAGTGCTATAGAAGAGTTCTAGTTGCTTCACATCTTTACCAGCAGACTAAGACGTTTTAAATAGATGTGTAGGAGTATCTTATTTGTGCCACTTTTTAAGAGTAAGGAAACATTCCCAGAAGCCCAAGAATAATCCACCTGGTGTCTTATTGGTCAGAATCACATCACATACCTATTCCTAAACCAATCACGAGCAAGGAGAATGGAATTATTATTCACCATCTAGAGGACATGCTGTCTGGGGCTTCCTATCTACTTTCTTTATGCCTTCCCTTTATTTTCTCATGAAATAAAATTAAAAAGTACTACCTACAAGAAATCCCATACCTTGACCCTGTTCTTGAAAGACCACGCAGTGACACCTTCATTGTCAGTGGATTCAATAGGGGAGAAGTAAAGAAGAGGCCATTTCCCACACCCATTTCTGTTTCCAGGAAGAGTTATTGCAGTACCATAAACAAATCAATCCTCAATCTGCCATTTTCCCTTCTTCTTCCTCCCTCCAGGTATTTCTCCAGTAGGGCAGACTGGGAAATTAGATGGCCTCATCTCAGACCCAGGAGAGGGCAGAGGGAGTTGTGTACTGATTTAAGAAAAGTATCTGACAAAAATAGAATTTCTTTTATTATTTTAGGGAGATAAAACAGTGCATACAAATAAATGTTTCTTCTTTGTGGCATCAGACTTCATTGGTTTATAGGCTGTGCTTGGTTGGAAGAATGTGCAATTCTGAGAGCATCCAGTTCAGCATTCTGGTATATTCACCTACAAAAAACAGCACTTACTAGCACTTGAAGTTATTTCATAAATTACTTACAAAATGAGCTAAAGTATGGCTTTCACTTTACCTTTCTTGGTAACTTAATTGGGAGAACTAAGCACAAATGGTTTCTGGAAGGAAATTCATATAGAAGCCGTCTCTGAGTAGCAAAGAAGGAAAGGATATCTTACTGGTAAGCTTCTAAAGACCTTTTTATGAAGGAAAATCTGATAGGAAATAGTATTTCCAGAAAAATTAATGAAAAGACAGTTTTAGGAGTGGTATCACTTAGTGTGACTGTTATTTTTTTATTTTTTTTATTTTTGTGGTTTTCTAAATTGTCTCATCCAAAACAAGTAATTTTTTTTTAAGGCCTAGGCCTCAAAGCATATCCAGAGTGTTCAGAAAAGCTGGCAGTGCCATGAGCAAGAGAGATCCAGGATCCCAAAGAGAAGAAGGCAGTAGCCTAACCCACCAGCAGACAGTACATTGGATCAACAGAAGCCACAGTGGAGCTTGGACGAATGGGGCTTGCCGTAACAGCTCTGCTCCTCACTGGCTGGGTGGCCTTGAGCCGCTTAATCATTCCATGCCTCAATTTCTTCATCTAAAAACTGAGACAATGATAATATTTACCACATAGAGTTGCTTGTTACCTGGGTAAATGCATATAAAGCACTTATTACAATGTCTGGTACATGATATATGTGCTATAATTTTCACTATTAGCTATTATAATTACTAGAAAACAAGAGAGGATACATAGTATTAGCAAGAGTGTTAAAAAGCTAAAAGAGAGTCCCCCTCCCACCCCTAATGAGGACACTGCCACAAATCTCATGGATCCTGGTAGAGAATGTCTCCTCATCCACAAAAAAAAGACTTTGTCTGGGGGTAGCTCACCTCCTCTCCATTATGAAGTTATTGCAGAATGTATGATTCCATCTTTATCTCTTTCTTTGAACTACATCTTTACTAAAACCTTGTGGTTCTAGTGCTTAAAAGTAGGCCGGGCACAGTGGTTCACACCTGTTATCCCAGCACTTTGGGAGGCTGAGACGGGTGGATCACCTGAGGTCAGGTGTTCGAGACCAGCCTGGCCTACATGGTGAAACCCCATCTCTACAAAAAATACAAAAATTAGCTGGGCAAGGTGGTGAGTGCCTGTAATCCCAGATACCTGGGAGGCTGAGGCAGGAGAATCACTTGAACCCGGGAGGCAGAGGTTGCAGTGAGCCGAGATGGCGCCGTTGCACTCCAGCCTGGGTAAAAAGAGCAAAACTCTCAAAAGCAAAAACAAAAACAAAACAAAGCAAACAAACAAAAAACCAGGCCAGGTGCAGTGGCTCACTCCTGTAATCTCAGCACTTTGGGAGGCCGAGACGAACAGATCACCTGAGGTCAGGAGTTCAAGACCAGCCTGGTCAACATGGTGAAACTCTGTCTCTACTTAAAAAAATAAATAAATAATAGCTGGGTGTGGTGGTCAGTACCTGTAATGCCAGCTACTTGGGAGGCTGAGGCAGGAGAATCACTTAACCCGGGAGGCAGGGGTTGCAGTGAGCCAAGATTGTGCCACTGCACTCCAGCCTGGGAGACAGAGTGAGACTCTGTCTAAAAAAAAACAAAAAAATGTGAGGAGCACTGGGCTATCAAAGGGAGGTGCATCCCCAAGTTTCTGGAGTGTGACATGCCTGGTAGAAGGCAATTTTGGTCCCTGATACACTAGAGATATGTGAAGGTTAAACTACCAAGACCTGGCTAGAAATTTCTCAGTTCTGCCAAGGGCTGGCCTCGAAACTGGGTTTTTGTGTGTTTCTTCTTCCCTCTGCCTAGTAGTTGTCTCAAATCAGTTGTTGATTGCATGGCAGTTTAAGGATTCAGTCTCCTCGCAAGCTTCTCTTGGGGATCATTTTAGGGGAAAAACAAATTTTGTACCCTAAACCAAACTAAATGCAGGACAAAATGGAAAATCTCTTCAGATAGGCAGCCAAGTTTGTGGTAGAATTAAAGGGTCAGAGGGGAAGGAAGTAGGGTGAGACAGCCTGGTCACAAGACTTGAACACAGTTGGAACCTAGAGGTAAAAGCAGTACACTGGTTTCAGGAAGGAAAGAGAGGAAGACAGGCCTCTCTACCAGTCAACTGTGCAATTCGAGTCACATTTGCTGGAACTGCTCCCAAAACAGGGCCTGAACCAGCTGAGCAACCCCAAGAGCTTCCAGGGAGCAAGAAATGTGGAGCAATCTGTAATGGGCAGAAGGTAAAATCTCATTAGAAACCTGTTTGCTTTTGTAACACATGACAAGCAGGATTTTGACACTTGTGAAGACGCTCCCTAGAGCCCGGAGAAAAAGATGAATTCTGAAAAGGAAGAGAATGCCTCTTGCTTTTGGCCACATGTCCTAAGAGGTGTCTGAAGAGATATGTGAACAATCATCTTGATTGCTGATTGATATGTGAGAGCAACCATCATAAGGTTTTAAAGATTCCCAAGAGAAGGTCTTTATTTTAGAAAAAATCTGACCACAGAAGGAGGAACAACAGGAACGTGTACCAAGTGTACTGTATTAGTCAGGGTTCCCTAGAGGGACAGAACTAATAGGATATATATATATGATATATATATCATATATATATATATATGAGTTTATTAACTTACATGATCACAAGCTCTCACAATAGGCTGTCTGGAAGCTTGAGGAGGAAGGAGAGCCAGTCTTAGTCTCAAAACCGAAGAACCTGGAGTCCGATGTTTGAGGGCAGGAAGCGTCAAACACAGGAGAAAGATGTAGGCTGGGACACTAGACCAGTCTTGCCTTTTCACATTTCTCTGCCTGCTTTGTATTCGCTGGCAGCTGATTAGATTGTGTCCACCAGATTAAGGGTGGGTCTGCCTTCCACAGCCCACTGATTCAAATGTTAATGTGCTTTGGCAGCACCCTCACAGACACACCCAGGATCGATACTTTGCCTCCTTCAATCCAATCAAGTTGACACTTAGTAGTAATCATCACATGTACCAAGAGCTTCTCACAGGTATGTTGTTTTCCTTCACTCTTGATTTCATCCCAGCAATATACAGGGCATTATGGGAAGAAGTCCTTGGTTTCTCAGAATGGTACCAAGAAATAGATAGCATTGCTAGAGACTGAGGGATCAAGAAAAAATAATTTTTTCTTCAAAGTAACTCACTTCAGAAATTCCACCATAGACACTGGCATTACATAGAGGCAGACAAGCATTTATTTTAATATTGCCCAATAAGCCTCTGATCCCTGATGCTTATACCTTTCTGCCCATACCCAGCAGCTTAAGCAGTTCTTAAGAGTTTGAGATTCCCACATACATCCCAAGATGGGTGTTGCCGTAACTACTGTGTAAAATCTGCTATACAAGTTATTATAATGCTTTAAAAATGTAATTCCATATTCAGTCTAATAAACTCTCTAAGACAGCATATACAAGTTTAGGGTTAATTTTCATTTTGACCACTGCAGTGGTTCTTGATTGAGTTTCACCACGCTTCAGATGTGCCAGGAGCAGGCAGTTAGAAGGAGCAGGTAGAATTCTAGACAGAACTCTGGGCTCATATTACCCACCATCTATGCAGTAGCCTTTGGGGAACAGGCATCAAGGTCTGTTTTGTACCACCTCTGCTGAGGTGCTAAGAGCACTGGATTTGAGGTCAGGAGGCTTGGATTTGAATTTCAGTCATACATACCCTCTTGGTAACTGGGTTCTTGTCAAGTGTCCGGGAAGAATCAGGTCACACGGACTCGAAGGATAGTGAATGTGAAGACTTTATTAAGTGGTGGAAGTGGCCCTCAGCAGAAGGGGAGCTGAAAGGGGGATAGTGCAGGAAGAAGGCCAGGCTTTAGGAAAGTCATTTGTCCGCAGACGACAACTGCTAAAAGAGCATTATTTATAACACACATCTTCTGGGGCTCCAGAGGTCACGGGCAATTGCTAGACACTGTCACAAGTTGGTACAGGATTTGTTCCTGCCAGCACTTGACCTGGCTCCTGCACCCACTCACCTGCATGCTCCCCCTCCCTCTAGGGGTTTGAGTTCAATTTGAGCAAAATGAGTCCCCGCTACCTATACCCTTGCAAGTATCTCGAGGGAGTCAGGGAACTCTCTCGTCCTCCAGTCTCACTACTTCTCTGGGTCTCCTTTTCTCTTCTGTAAAACTTCATGGAAAATCATATGACAAGACTGAAAATTGTCAATTCTAAGCAATTCTGAAGTGCTTTTTCTGGGCACCAAGTTCCATTAGATCTCTCAGACTAGAGTATGTACCCTGGGTCACCTCCTCCCTCATTTCCTCCATTCCCACACTAATGCTCAAATAGTAGCACTGTCAAAAAACTGCCAAGGGTAGAGATGGAAGCATCCATTCCTTCCACTTCCACAGAGAAAGTCTAGAATATTTTTTTAAAACTAAGCTATTTACACTTTATAGCAAGCTTTTTTTTTTGAGACAGAGTCTTGCTCTGTTGCCCAGGCTGGAGTGCAGTGGCACAATTTCAGCTCACTGCAACCTCCGCCTCCTGGGTTCAAGCAGTTCTCCTGCCTCAGCCTCCCAGGTAGCTGGGATTACAGGCACCCACCACCATGCCAGGCTATTTTTTTTTTTTTTGTATTTTTAGTAGAAATGGGGTTTTGCCATGTTAGCCAGCTTGGTCTCGAACTCCTGACCTCAGGTGATCCACCCACCTCTGCCTCCCAAAGTGCTGGGATTACAGGCATGAGCCTCTGTGCCTGACCTATAATGAGCTTTTGACTGAGACTCTTAGAGTGCTTTTTCACAGATGGTATAGGGTGTTATTTGAAGGAATGTCACACTCCTCATGAGAGTAAGTCATGAGTTCCATATGAGTCATGGCTTTTTTTTTTTTTTAAACTCTCACTATGACTCCATTCCACATTTTGAGCTTTCCACAGACCCTTATTCTCTGCCCCTATCTACAAGTTCAGCAATGCCTTTGAAGGATGCTGGCAAAAGCAATGGGGTCATCAGCCTTGGAAAGAAACTCAGAAGTTCTTGTGAGGTATGATAAACCTTGTAAGTGTGACAAGATTAGGTTTCTGATCTCAGAATTAAGTTTATCTCCTGCTGGAAAAGTGTTTACTTTGGCTGCTAATACATCTGTGCATTCTGTATTATGTAGGCTCCAGTGAAAGAGTGAGGTCAAAGACTGCTATTCCCTGATGGGCCAGCCCTCCTCTTCAGAAGCCAGTTGTGAAGGTTTCACTGTTGAAGGGAAAATTCAGCTTGAGGAGTGTATATGTGTGTGTGTCCCTCTGCTTAAGCTGTGGTGACCTTGGGAGGGTTGTGAGCTGATTATTTTCTGTAGTGATACACAAGGTAGAGACTGACTTGATAACTGAGGTTTGGGGTTAGTTCTAACATCCTCAGCAACGATTTGGTGCAGGGGCAAACTGAGGAGGAGGCCATGGGAATACTTAGAAATCAAGGCTGGGCCAGGCACGGTGGCTCATGCCTGCAATCCTAGCACTCTGGGAGGCCAAGGCAGGCAGATCACTTGAGGCCAGGAGTTCGAGACCAGCCTGGCCAACACAGTGAAAAACTGTCTCTACTAAAAATATTACTTTTAATGGCAAAAGCCACAATTACTTTTGCACCAACCTAATACAAAAATTAGCTGGGCATGGTGGCTCATGCCTGTAATCCCAGCTAGTAGCTGAGGCATGAGACTTGCTTGAACCTGGGAAATGGAGGTTTCAGTGAACCAAGATCATGCCATGGCACTCCAGCCTGGGCAACAGAGTAAGACTCTGTCTAAAACAGAAAGGAAAAGAAAGAAAAGAGAAGAAAACAAGAAAAAAGAAAAGAAACGAAAAAAGAAATCGAGGCCAAACTCTGATAGGTTATGCCAGTCGTTTGCAGAGTGTGGTCTCTGGAACCAGTAACATCAACAACACCTGGGAAATTGATGAAAATTCAAGTTCTTGGGCTGCTCTCCAGACACGTGAAGCTACAACTGCTATGGTGGGGCCCAGCAAGTCACAGTTTAACATGCCTTCCAGGTGATTCTGATTCGTGCTATTGTTTGAGAACTACTGGGTTAAGAGCTTTAGTTCTTAACCCGGGCTGCATACCCAAGTTGTTTGTTTTAAAGTAGAAATTCTGGGATGGGGCCCAGTATCCCCAGATAACTCTGATGTTCGGGCAGGATTGAGAACCACAAACACATTCTCTCCTTAGGGACAAGTTACTTGGGATTATGGGAAGTTTTTGTCATGAACCTTCCATCTCCTTCTTGGGATTGTAGGTTGGAGTTTTAGGATTATATGGCGTTTCCTGGCCCAGGGCCTGTCTCTGTGATGGAATTGAGGTCTAGCTAGAGAGTGATGGTTGTGCTTCTTGTTAGAGAAGTCAGGGTCTGTCTGACTATTGGTCCCCCATCTCTTTCCTCCCTTAACAATCTAGGCTGGGCGCAGTGGCTCATGCCTATAATCCCAGCACTTTGGGGGGCTGAGGTGGGCAGATCAAGAGGTCAGGAGTTCAAGACCAGCCTGACCAACATGGTGAAACTCTGTCTCTGTTAAAAATACAAAAATTAGCCAGGCGTGGTGGCGCATGCCTATAATCCCAGCTACTCAGGAGGCTGGGGCAGGAGAATCATTTGAAACTGGGAGGTGGAGGTTGCAGTGAGCCAAGATCACGCCACTGCACTCCAGCCTGGGTGACAGAGTGAGACAAAAAAAAAAAAAAAAAAAAAAATCTAGAAGAAGGCCGGGCACGGTGGCTCATGCCTGTAATTCCAGCACTTTGGGAGGCCAAGGCAGGTGGATTACTTGAGGTCAGGAGTTCAAGACCAGCCTGGCCAACGTGGTGAAACTCCGTCTCTAGAAAAAACACATTCAAAAGCTAGCAGAAGGCAAGAAATAACTAAGATCAGAGCAGAACTGAAGGAGATAGAGACACAAAAAACCCTCCAAAAAATCAATGAATCCAGGAGTTGGTTTTTTGAAAAGATCAACAAAATTGACAGACTGCTAGCAAGACTAATAAAGAAGAAAAGAGAGAGGAATCAAATAGATGCAATAAAAAATGATAAAGGGGATATCACCACCGACCCCACAGAAATACAAACTACCATCAGAGAATATTATAAACACCTCTAAGCAAATCAACTAGAAAATCTAGAAGAAATGGATAATTTCCTGGACACTTACACTCTCCCAAGACTAAACCAGGAAGAAGTTGAATCCCTGAATAGACCAATAGCAGGCTCTGAAATTGAGGCAACAATTAATAGCCTACCCACCAAAAAAAGTCCAGGACCAGATGGATTCACAGCTGAATTCTACCAGAGGTACAAGGAGGAGCTGGTACCATTCCTTCTGAAACTATTCCATCAACTGAAAAAGAGGGAATCCTCCCTAACTCATTTTATGAGGCCAACATCATCCTGATACCAAAGCCTGGCAGAGACACAACAAAAAAGAGAATTTTAGACCAATATCCCTGATGAACATCAATGCAAAAATCCTCAATAAAATACTGGCAAACCGGATGCAGCAGCACATCAAAAAGCTTATCCACCATGATCAAGTGGGCTTCATCCCTGGGATGCAAGGCTGGTTCAACATTCGCAAATCAATAAACGTAATCCAGCATATAAACAGAACCAAAGACAAGAACCACATGATTATCTCAATAGATGCAGAAAAGGCTTTTGACAAAATTCAACAGCGCTTCATGCTAAAAACGCTCAATAAATTCGGTATTGATGGAACGTACCTCAAAATAATAAGAGCTATTTATGACAAACCCACAGCTAATATCATACTGAATGGGCAAAAACTGGAAAAATTCCCTTTGAAAACTGGCACAAGACAGGGATGCCCTCTCTCACCACTCCTATTCAACATAGTCTTGGAAGTTCTGGCTAGGGCAATCAGGCAAGAGAAAGAAATAAAGGATATTCAGTTAGGAAAAGAAGAAGTCAAATTGTCCCTGTTTGCAGATGACATGATTGTATATTTAGAAAACCCCATTGTCTCAGCCCAGAATCTCCTTAAGCTGATAAGCAACTTCAGCAAAGTCTCAGGATACAAAATTAATGTGCAAAAATCACAAGCATTCTTATACACCAGTAACAGACAAACAGAGAGCCAAATCAGGAATGAACTTCCATTCACAACTGCTTCAAAGAGAATAAAATACCTAGGAATCCAGCTTACAAGGGATGTCAAGGACCTCTTCAAGGAGAACTACAAACCACTGCTCAGTGAAAGAAAAGAGGACACAAACAAATGGAAGAACATACCATGCTCACGGATAGGAAGAATCAATATCATGAAAATGGCCATACTGCCCAAGGTTATTTATAGATTCAATGCCATCCCCATCAAGCTACCAATGAGTTTCTTCACAGAATTGGAAAAAACTGCTTTAAAGTTCATGTGGAACCAAAAAAGAGCCCGCATTGCCAAGACAATCCTAAGTCAAAAGGACAAAGCTGGAGGTGTCACGCTACCTGACTTCAAACTATACTACAAGGTTACAGTAACCAAAATAGCATGGTACTGGTACCAAAACAGAGATATAGACCAATGGAACAGAACAAAGCCCTCAGAAATAATACCACACATCTACAGCCATCTGATCTTTGACAAACCTGAGAGAAACAGGAAATGGGGAAAGGATTCCCTATTTAATAAATGGTGCTGGGAAAATTGGCTAGCCATAAGTAGAAAGCTGAAACTGGATCCTTTCCTTACTCCTTATACGAAGATTAATTCAAGATGGATTAGAGACTTAAATGTTAGACCTAATACCATAAAAACCCTAGAAGAAAATCTAGGTAGTACCATTCAGGACATAGGCATGAGCAAGGACTTCATGTCTAAAACACCAAAAGCAACGGCAGCAAAAGCCAAAATTGACAAATGGGATCGAATTAAACTAAAGAGCTTCTGCACAGCAAAAGAAACTACCATCAGAGTGAACAGGCAACCTACAGAATGGGAGAAAATTTTTGCAATCTACTCATCTGACAAAGGGCTAATATCCAGAATCTACAAAGAACTCAAACAAATATACAAGAAAAAAACAAACAACCCCATCAAAAAGTGGGCAAAGGATATGAACAGACATTTCTCAAAAGAAGACATTCATACAGCCAACAGACACATGAAAAAATGCTCATCATCACTCGCCATCAGAGAAATGCAAATCAAAACCACAATGAGATACCATCTCACACCAGTTAGAATGGCAATCATTAAAAAAGCAGGAAACAACAGGTGTTGGAGAGGATGTGGAGAAATAGGAACACTTTTACACTGTTGGTGGGATTGTAAACTAGTTCAACCATTATGGAAAACAGTATGGCAATTCCTCAAGGATCTAGAACTAGATGTACCATATGACCCAGCCATCCCATTACTGGGTATATACCCAAAGGATTATAAATTATTCTACTACAAAGACACATGCACACGTATGTTTATTGCAGCACTATTCACAATAGCAAAGACTTGGAATCAACCCAAATGTCCATCTGTGACAGACTGGATTAAGAAAATGTGGCACATATACACCATGGAATACTATGCAGCCATAAAAAGGATGAGTTTGCGTCCTTTGTAGGGACATGGATGCAGCTGGAAACCATCTTTCTTAGCAAACTATCACAAGAACAGAAAACCAAACACCGCATGTTCTCACTCATAGGTGGGAACTGAACAATGAGATCACTTGGACTCAGGAAGGGGAACATCACACACTGGGGCATATCATGGGGAGGGGGGAGGGGGGAGGGATTGCACTGGGGAGTTATACATGATATAAATGATGAATTGATGGGTGCTGACGAGTTGATGGGTGCAGCACACCAACATGGCACAAATATACATATGTAACAAACCTGCACGTTATGCACATGTACCCTAGAACTTAAAGTATAATAAAAATAAAAAAAAATAAAAAAAAAAGATTTGAACAGACATTTCTCAAAATAAGACGTATAAAGGCTGGGCATGGTGGCTCATGCCTGAAATCTTAGCACTTTGGGAGACTCAGATGGGTAGATCCCTTGAGATCAGGAGTTTGAGACCAGCCTGGGAAACATGGCAAAACTCTTATCTCTACAAAAAATGCAAAAATTAGGCTGGGCACAGTGGCTCACGCCTGTAATCCCAGCACTTTGGGAGGCCAAGGAGGGCGGATCATAAGGTCAGGAGTTCAAGACCAGCCTGACAAATACGGTGAAACTCTGTCTCTACTGAAAATACAAAAATTAGCTGGGCGGGGTGGCGCGTGCCTGTAGTCCCAGCTACTCGGGAGGCTGAGGTAGAAGAATTGCTTGAACACAGGGGTAGGAGGTTGCAGTGAGCTGAGATCATGCCACTGCACTCCAGCGTGGGCAACAGAGCGAGACTCCATCTCAAACAAAAACAGAAACAAAAAACAGGCTGGGCGTGGTGGCTCACTCCTGTAATGCCAGCACTTTGGGAGGCTGAGGCAGGTGGATCACGAGGTCAGGAGTTCAAGACCAACCTGGCCAACATGGTAAAATCCCCTCTCTACTAAAAATACAAAAATTAGTCGAGCATGATGGTGCGTGTCTGTGGTCCCAGCTACTCAGGAGACTGAGGCTGGAGAATCACTTGAACCTAGGAGGTGGAGGTTGCAGTGAGCCAAGATCGTGCCATTGCACTCCAGCCTGGGTAACAGAGTGAGACTCTGTCTCAAAAAACAAAAAATAAAACTAAAAGAAAAACAAACAAAAGAAAACACAAAAATTAGTCAGGCTTGGTGGTGCATGCCTATAGTCCCAGCTACTCAGGAGGCTGAGGTGGGAGGATCACTTGAGACTGGGAAGTGGAGGTTAGAGTGAGCCGAGATTGCGCTGGCACTACACTCCAGCCTGATGCGAGAGAGCAAGACTCTGTCTCAAAAAAAATAGATAAATAAATAAATAAAATAGCAAACATGTATAGGAAAAGGTGCCCAACATCATTGATTATCAGACAAAGGCAAATTGAAACTACATTGGGATATTATCGCACCCCAGTTAAAATGCCTGTTTTTTTTTTTTTTTTTGGAGACTGAGTCTTGCTCTAATGCCCAGGCTGGAGTGCAGGGGCATGATCTTGGCTCACTGCAACCTCCACCTCCTGGGTACAAGCAATTCTCATTCCTCAGCCTCCTGAGTAGCTGGGATTACAGGCGCCTGCCACCATGCCCGGCTAATTTTTGTATTTTTAATAGAGATGGGGTTTCACCACGTTGGCCAGGCTGGTCTCGAACCCTGACCTTAAGTGATCCGCCCTCCTTGGCCTCCCAAAGTGCTGGGATTACAGGTGTGAACCACCGCGCCCATCCTAAAATGGCTTTTATCCGAAAGACAGGCAATAACAAATGCTGACGAGGATGTGGAGAAAAGGGAACCCTCATACACTGTTGGTGGGAATGTAAATTAGTAGAATCACTATGGAGAACAGTTTGGATGTTTCTCAAATACTAAAAACGGAGCTACCATATGATCCCGCAATCCCACTGCTGGGTATATACTCAAAAGAAAGGAAATCAGTATATTAAAGAGATATCTGCAGTCTCATGTTTGTAGCAGCACTATTCTCAATAGCCAAGATTTGGAAGCAACGTAAGTCTTCATCAACAGATTAATGGAAAAAGAAAATGTGGTATATATGCACAATAGAGTCTTTTTCGGTCATAAAAAAGAATGAGATCCTGTCATTTGTAACAACATGGATGGAATTGGTGGTCATTATGTTAAGTAAAATAAGCCAGGCACAGAAACACAAACATTACGTGTTCTCACTTATCTGTGGGATCTAAAAATAAAAACTATTGAACCCATAGAGATAGAGAGTAGAATGGTGGTTACTAGAGGCTGGGAAATGTGGTGGGGAGGTGATGGGGAGGTGGGGATGGTTAATGGGTACAAAAAATACAATAAATAAGACCTACTATTCCGTAGCAGAACAAGGTGACTATAGTCAATAATAACTTAATCATACTTTTTTTTTTTTTTTTTTTGAGACAGAGTCTTGCTCTGTCACCCAGGCTGGAGTGCAATGGCTTTATCTCAACTCACTGCAACATCCGCCTACTGGGTTCAAAAGATTCTCCCGCCTCAGCCTCCCAAGTAGCTGGGATTACAGGCACCCACCATCAAACCTGGCTAATTTTTGTATTTTTGTAGAGGCAGGGTTTCACCATGTTGGCCAGGCTGGTCTCGAACTCCTAACCTCAGGCGATCCACCTGCCTTGGCCTCCCAAAGTGCTGGGATTACAGGTGTGAGCCACCGTGCCCGGCCAATCATACATTTAAAAATAACTAAAAGTGTATAATTGGATTGTTTGTAACACAAAGAATAAATGCTTGAGGTGATGGATATACCCCATTTACCCTAATGTAATTATTATACATTATATGCCTGTATCAAAATATTTCATGTATCCCATACATATATACATTTATGTGCCCCCTCAAATTAAAAAAATGCATTGAAGTATATATGATAATTTGATATATCATAAAGATATGCCTCAAAGCATTGGAACAGCAATAGATTTTTTTAGTTTGTAGTGAGCTAATTCACTAATGGGAAAATACAGCTGGATCCTTACCTTATACTACTATATGGAAAAATTGAATTTAGGAAAATTAGACATAAGTGGGGAAGGCAAAGCCAAGTGTACAGTATCCATGTAATCTAAGGAGGCAAAATATTTTAAACAGGAGTTCAAAAGAAAAACCCTAAAACCAAAAAAAGATGACTTTTTACCTTATCATGATTAAAATTTTCTGGTCAACAAAGGACATCATTAACAATATTAAATGATAGATGACAGAAGATATTTAAAACATTAAAACCAACAAGGGATCAATATCAGAATGTGCATGAATGCCTAAAATCATTTTTTTAAAACTCCAAAATCCAATAGAAAAATAAAGAAAAGATACAAATAAGCAAGCTGGGTGTTGTGGCTCATGCCTTTAATCCTAGCACTTTGGGAGAATGAGGCAGGTGGATCACCTGAGGTCAGGAGTTCGAGACCAGCCTTGCCAACATAATGAAACCCTGTCTCTACTAAAGACTCAAAAATTAGCCAGGCATGGTGGTGCACACCTGTAATCTTAGCTACTTGGGAAGCTGAGGCAGGAGAATTGCTTGAACCCGGGAGATGGAAGTTGTAGTGAGCCAAGATCGCACCACTGTACTCCAGCCTGGGCAACAGAGTGAGACTCCGTCTCAATAAATGAATAAATAGATAAATAAGCAGGTCACTGAAAGAAAAGTCCAAGTGACTATCAAATATATGGAAAGATTCTTAAGATCACAAACATTCAGATATCACATCAGGACCTCACCAGCCAAACTGTCTTGTCTCAAGTTGTATTAAATTGTCTCCGTGTCCCCTCATCCCTCTGCCTGCAATGTTTCTTCTGATACCTCCCCTTTTCCTTCCTCCTCTTCCTGCTTCCCATTCTTCCCTTGGTTCAGCATAGGCAAAATGGTTAACCCTCCCTCCCTTCTCCACTTTCTTGGATCACCAGCTTCATGTCATCATGTCATGTTTCCTTCTCTTTTCTTTTGTATGTGTTTGTTCTTTCTCTCTCTCTCTCCCTCTCTCTCTCATTTTAGTTTCTCTCAAGCTTCCAAAATGGTGCTTACTGCTTCAAGGAAAGAATGAAGGAAGGAAAAGGGAGGGAAAGAGGGGAAGGGAAGGCAAAGGAGAAACATCTGTGAAAAAAAAACAGCCTGACAGTCCAGCTGTTTGCAAACTCATAACACATTCTCTAGTTATATGTCAGAAGAGGAGGATCAAAAAGAAAAAGGGGAAGAAGAAGAAAAAAAATGAGATAAATAGTGATTGTCGCTATTTATAAGAAGTGATTGTCCATAAAAGACAACAAGATATCACTTTAATACCACCAGTATCACAAAAAGTATTAAAGTGGATAATACCAAGTTACCGATGTTGTAAGCAGATGGGCCATCTGGTGCACTACACTTGAGAGTCTTAATATTACAGACTTCAGGAAGTGGCTTACATTACTTATAAAAGATTTTCAAGGTCATGTTTTGTGACTGTATTCAGTGTAATACTGCCCTGATTATAAATGTACCTATCCCAGAAATTCCCATTTCTTAGGGTGTACTTTGTTAAAGCAAATTAAAATGGAGACCAGGCCCGAAAAATCCTTGAGAAGACAAAACCAGTTAAGCCTCATATGTGACCTAAGTCTTGCTTAAATTGCAAACACAAGTGAAACTTAAGTTGGGTCATTGCTGATAAATGCTTATGTTAGACTAAAATAAAACTTAACATCAGCCAATCATAAGCAGCCAACTAACATATGATTATGTGACTAGGAACTTTCCAACAAGGTATCTCAAAAAAGGCAATTCTGAGGCCGGGCACGGTGGCTCAAGCCTGTAATCCCAGCACTTTGGGAGGCCGAGACGGGCGGATCACGAGGTCAGGAGATCGAGACCATCCTGGCTAATATGGTGAAACCCCGTCTCTACTAAAAAATACAAAAAAACTAGCCGGGCGAGGTGGGCGCCTGTAGTCCCAGCTACTTGGGAGGCTGAGGCAGGAGAATGGCATAAACCCGGGAGGCGGAGCTTGCGATGAGCTGAGATCCGGCCACTGCACTCCAGCCTGGGCGACAGAGCGAGACTCCGTCTCCAAAAAAAAAAAAAAAAAAAAAAAAAGGCAATTCTGTAATTGCCAGCAAATCAAATAATTTATTTATTTTGCTGCTGCATTTTCCCAATACATTTTGTCATCAGAACACCAAACCTTTTTCAGTTTAATGTTCCTCAACTCATGAATTGCTTCCTGCTCAAATAAACTCTTTAACATTTTATCGTGCCTCAGATTTTTATTTTACAACATATACATATATATTGCCAGTTTCTGTAGTGGATATTTGTCCTGTGACTCCAAGAATTACAAACAGTGCTAGAAAGTATATTCTATATCTTTGTGTGCATATGAAAATATATACAAAGGAAAGAACCCCAGTCAACTATACTGCTTCTCTCTTTTCTCTGTGGCCACCAGTGCTCTTAATACAAGTGCTAGAAGAGGCACACAAAGACGGTGTACTGGTGTTGGCCTACAGTTAAGAGAAAAAAAGAGAAGAACCTTTTAGTGATCTTCACAGTGTACTAGGCACAAGCTGGGCACTTTAAGTTGTCTTTTTTGAATCATCACAATGTTATGAGGGAGTAGGTATTATTATTATCCCATTATATGGATAAGAAAACAGGTTCTGAGAGTTTAAATAATTTGTTAAAGGACACTGAATTGGAGCTCAGGTCTGTCTGAGCTGGAGATTCTTTTCACTACATCGCCACAAGTGACTGTGGGAATAGGTTGAACCCAGGAGGCAAGGCTGGAGAAAACTTGAGCAGCACACATTGGCAAGTAGATTGACAGATTTAAGTTGATTGTAGCTGTATATTTTTAAGTTTACTGTGAATGTAATATACTGATAGTAGATATAGTTGTCTCATGTATATAAATGCAAATTGTGGTGAAATGAGTGGCTTTAAATCAAGGACTCTTGTATTTATTCACATTAAGGTAGAGGTGGCCTGTAAACCTTGATTTTTTTTTTTTGTTCCTATCATGGATGATTATCTTTTAACTAGACTGAGATTCATAGACCCTCCACTCCACAGGCCTCTCCAGTGGTGAAGAGAGAGTTGTTTTATTGTGCAGAGGTGAGAGGAGGGTTTGGAAACTTGTTAATTCTCCTAAATTAAATTAGGTATGCAATTGCCTTCTCTGTGTCCATGTGATGACAATTTTGGCTGTAGGAGAAAGAATAGTAGTCCTTGCTAATACACATAGAGTGCTTTGGAGATGAATTTATTTTGGAAGTTAACGTTAGGCAAAGCTCTTTAGTTTCCTTGAAAAAGTTATGAAATATTTGTTAGGAGACAGAAATGTAAACTAAACAACTTCCTCTTTTCTTTGCGGCAAAGTCAAAATTGAAAGGCCATTTCTTCAAACGTGAGCATCATACATGCAAAGAGATTTTTTTTCTTAGAGTAACTCTAAGGCCTGCGACTAACAAGATGGGTTTAAAGAGTCTCCTGCCTCTTCAACAGCTCTGGCTCATTTTAATTGAGCTTTCTCTGCTGCCTTTGGCAGAGACATATGGGTTCAGTAAACGCACACAGTGTCAATTGGACATCATGTGTTCTGCATTTGGAAGAAGATTGCCAACTTGACAGATGTGGTTAGTGACATCCCTGGATATGCTACTCACCTCAATTGGACACAGAACCAAATTCAGATCCTTCTTCCCCATAGCTTCGCTGATTTGTTTGCTCTGGTGGACTTGCAACTGGAGTGGAATTTCATTTGGAAGATTGGTGAGGGAGGATTTTGGGGACTTGAAAACCTGGCCCTTTTGAATTCAGTAGAAAATAAGATTCAAAGTGTGAACAACTTCTTTGAGGGCCTGTCCAACTTGGAAACCCTGCTCCTGAGAGCCACAAGGAAATTACCCATATTCGCAATACTGCTTTTGTCCCTCTTATCAAATTGAAACATTTAAGCCTATCTCAAAACATTATTACCAACTTTTCCAATATTCTTGAAGCAGTCCAGCATCTTCCATGCCTGGAATACCTTGATCTTACTAGTAACAGCATCATTTCCTTGAACAACAACTCCAGGTTATTACTCTCTCTGATCCATCTGAGCCTGCAGGGGAACAAGCTAATGGAGTTAAATTTCTCTACTCTGTCATTGCCTAATCTGACTACTCTGGATGTTTCTCAGGGTAGCTATCAACTCATCCAGAATGTGTATCTGGAAACTCTGTCCCAACTTAGGAGTTTGAATCTGAGTGGAACATTGGTAAACTTAGAGATGTTTCCAGTCAAACACCTGCAAAATCTAAGGGAAATGGATCTCAGTAACAGGAAGCTTAGAGGGGGTCACTTAAACTTGAACACAGTGTGTAACCTCCTCAGAAACTTACCCACATTAGAAGCTTTGGGTTTTTTGAAAAAATGCCGCTGATACAAGTGGAATAAAGCACCTTGACAACTGCACTAGGCTTTTGTCCCTTGACCTGAGTCAAAGCAGTAGTCTGGTTCACCTCAATGACAGTGAGAGTGATGCTGTGCCCAGTTACACATCGTAATTTTCTTATGATATTTCTCAAAAGAATAATAACAATAGTATAGCTTTACATATGTGTAGTTTATTACTGTTTTCTTTTTCTTTCTTTCTTTTTTTTTGAGATGGAGTCTCACTCCAGCCCAGGCTGGAGTGCAGTGGTGCAATCTCGGCTCACTGCAACCTCTGCCCCCTGGGTTCAAGCGATTCTCCTGCCTCAGCCTCCCGAGTAGCTGGGATTACAGGCGCCTGCCACTGCGACTGGCTAATTTTTGTATTTTTAGTAGAGACGGGGTTTCACCATCTTGGCCAGGCTGGTCTTGAACTCCTGACCTCATGATCTACTTGTCTCAGCCTCCCATAGTGCTGAGAATCCAGGCATGAGCCACGGCACCTGGCCTATTACTGTTTTCAAAGCACTTTCATATCTACAATTTCGTTTGATTCCTCTATGATGGATAACCCATTAAACTAAAGCACTCTGGTCATTCTACCAATAAATATGAGGTTAGTTCAATACTATATTGCTTTTTCTTAAAGGACACTTAAAAATCCAAGAATAGCATGTAGGTACAGTGAAACTGAATAAAAAATAGGCATAAGATACAAAAGTTACAAGATAGAAAAAAATATAGTGAGGATATATTTCTAATCATGAAAATATACAACATTCGTAGACTCAGATATTCATAATTAGGTAGATTTAATTATTGCTTCTAAAATCATGTTCATTGTAATTGTTAAGGTAAAAAAAACACAGCCTCTGGAAGTTACATATGTGTTCATTTAAAACAGTAAGCAGGGAGACAGAGCAAGATGGCTGAATAGAAGCCTCTTTTCATCTTCCCCAGAGAAACAGCAAATTAAACAGCTATCTATACACACACAAAAAATGACCTTCATAAAAAGCAAAAATCAAGTGAGCAATCACAGTGCCTGATTTTAACTTCATATCAGTGAAAGAAACACTGAAGAGGGTGGGAAAGACAGTTGTGAATTGCTGGTGCCACTCCTTCCTTATCTTCAGAGAGCAGTCATGTGATGCAGAGAGTAAATTTGTACAGTTGCAGGAGGGGAGAAAGAGGTCAGTGATTGTGGGACTTTGCATTCGAACCCAGTGCTGCCTGTCACAGCAAAAAGTAACACTGGGCAGAACTCAGCTGATGCCCACAAAAGGATCATTTAGATCATCGCTACCCACTGGGCAATTGTCCATCCCAGTGGTTGGAACTTGAGTTCTGGCAAGCCTTGCCACAGACAGCTAAAGTGCTCTGAGGCACTGATATGGTTTAGCTGTGTTCCCACTCAAATCTCACCTGAATCATAGCTCCCATAATTCTCACGTGTTGTGGGAGAGACCCAGTGGGAGATAATTGAATCATGGGGTCTGTTTCCCCCATGAACACTGTTCTCATGGTAGTAAGTCTCACGATATCTGATGATTTTATAAGAGGAAACCCCTGGCCGGGCGCGATGGCTCAAGCCTGTAATCCCAGCATTTTGGGAGGCCGAGACGGGTGGATCGCGAGGTCAGGACATCGAGACCAACCTAACTAACACGGCGAAACCCCGTCTCTACTAAAAAATACAAAAAACTAGCCGGGCGAGTTGGCGGGCACCTGTAGTCCCAGCTACTTGGGAGGCTGAGGCAGGAGAATGGTGTAAACCCGGGAGGCGGAGCTTGCAGTGAGCTGAGATCCGGCCACTGCACTCCAGCCTGGGTGACAGAGCGAGACTCCGTCTCAAAACAAAACAAAACAAAAAAAAACAAATAAAAAGAGGAAACCCCTTTTGCTTGATTCTCGTTTTCTCTTTGCCTGACACCATGTAAGACGTGCCTTTGCCTTTCACCATGATTGTGAGGCCTCCCCAGCCATGTGAAACTGTGAGTCCATTAATCCTTTTTCTTTATAAATTACAGGTATGTCTTTATCAGCAGTGTGAAACAGACTAAAATACTACATTGGTACCTGTAGAGAGGGGCACTGTTGTAAAGATACCCAAAAATGTGGAAGTGACTTTGGAACTGGGTAAAAGGCAGAGTCTGGAATAGTTTGGAGGGCTCAGAAAAATACATGAAAATATGGGAAAGTTTGGAACTTCCTAGAGACTTATTGAATAGTTTTTACCATAATGCTGATAATGATATGGACAATGAAATCCAGGTTGAGGTGGTCTCAGATGGAGATGAGGAACTTGTTGGGAACTGGAGAAAAGGTGGCTCTTGCTATGTTTTAACAAAGAGACTGGTGGCATTTTGCCCCTGCCCTAGAGATTTGGAACTTTGAACTTGAGGAAGATGATTTAGGGTAACCAGCAGAAGAAAGTTCTAAGCAGCAAAGCATTCAAGAGGTGACTTGGGTGCGGTTAAAAACATTTCATTTTAAAAGGGAAACAGCATAAAAGTTCAGAAAATTTGAAGCCTGATGATGCAATAGAAAATAAAAACCCATTTTCTGAGGAGAAATTCAAGCTGGCTGCAGAAATTTACATACATAACATGGAGCCAAATGTTAATTGCTAAGACAATTGGAAAAATGTCTCCAGGGCATGTCAGAGACTTTTGCGGCAGCCCCTCCCATCACAGGCCCAGAGGCCTATGAGGAAAAAATGGTTTTGTGGTCTGGGCCCAGGACCCTCCTGCTGTGTGCAGCCTAGGGACTTGGTGCCCTGCATCCCAGCTGCTATAGCCATGGCTAAAACAGGCCAAGGTACAGCTCAGGCCATGGCTTCAGAGCATGCAAGCCCCAAGCCTTAGCAGCTTCCACATGGTGTTGAGCCTGCAGGTACACAGAAGTCAAGAACTGTGGTTTGGGAACCTCCACCTAGATTTCAGAGGATGTGTGGAAATGCCTGGATGTCCAGGCAGATGTTTGCTGCAGTGTCGGGGGTCTCATGGAGAACCTCTGCTAGGGCAGTGCAGAAGGAAAATGTGGGGTCAGAGCCCCCATAGAGAGTCCCCACTGGGGCACTGCCTAGTGGAGCTGTGAGAAGAGGGCCACCATCCTTCAGACGCCAGAATGGTAGATCCACCAACAGCTTGCACTGTGAGCCTGGAAAAACCACAGACACTAAACACCAGCCTGTGAAAGCAGCTGGGAGGGAGGCTATACTCTCCAAAGCCACAAGGGCAGAGCTGCCCAAGACCACAGGAACCCACCTCTTGCATCAGTGTGACCTGGATATGAGAATGTGAGACATGGAGTCAAAGAAGATCATTTTGGAGCTTTAGGATTTGACTACTCCACTGGATTTTAGGCTTGCATGTGGCCTTCAGCCCCTTTGTTTTGGCCAATTTCTCCCATTTGGAATGGGTGTATTTATCTAATGCCCATAGCCCCATTGTATCTAGGAAGTAATGACTTACTTTTTATTTTACAGGCTTATAGGTGGAAGGGACTTGCCTTGTCTCAGATAAGACTTTGGACTGTGGACTTTTGAGTTAATGCTGAAATGAG
Organism: Rhinopithecus roxellana; assembly: GCF_007565055.1. Lineage (NCBI taxonomy): Eukaryota > Metazoa > Chordata > Mammalia > Primates > Cercopithecidae > Rhinopithecus > Rhinopithecus roxellana. The sequence goes on from NC_044555.1 coordinate 49,973,020, forward strand.
TTAAGACTTTGGGAACTGTTGGGAAGGCATGATTGGTTTTGAAATATGAGGACATGAGATTTGAGAGGGGCTAGGGGTGGAATGATATGGTTTGGCTGTGTCCCCACCAAAATCTCATCTTGAATTGTAGCTCCCATAATTCCCACATGTTGTGGGAGGGACCTAGTGGGAGATAATTGAATCATGGGGGCAGTTTCCCCCAAACTGTGTTAGTGGCAGAGAATAAGTCTCACAAGATCTGATGGTTTTATAAGGGGAAACCCCTTTCACTTGATTCTCATTCTCTCTTTGCCTGCCACCATGTAAGACATGCCTTTTGACTTCTGTCATGATCGTGAGGCCTCCCCAGACACGTGGAACTGTGAGTCCATTAAACCTATTTTTCTTTATAAATTATCTAGTCTCAGGTATGTCTTTATCAGCAGTGTGAAAATGGACTAATAGAGGCCCTAAAAAAACTTGAAAAGCAGTCTAGGCCACAAGGAATGCAACTTCTAGGCAAGTCCTAGTGCTGTTCTGGGCTCAGAGCCAGTGGACTTGGGGGCACATGGGCACACCAGCCAGTGCAACCAAGGGAGTACATGTGCTACCCCCTCCCAACTCTAGGTAGTGAAGCTCACAGCTCCAAAAGAGACTCATTCCTTCCACTTGAGGGGAGGAGAGGGAAGAGTAAAGAGTAAAATTGTCTTGTAACTTGGATAGCAGCTCAGCCACAGTAGGATAGGCCACTGCACAGAGTCCTGAGGTCGAAATTTCAGACCCTAGTTCCCAGATGACATTTCTAGACATACCCTAGGCCAAAATCAAATCCCCCGATTTGAACGGAAAGACCCAGTTCTGGAAGGATTCATCACCTGCTGACTAAAGAGAACCTGGGCCCTGGATAATCAGCAGTGGTAGCCAAGTAATACATTCTGTGAACCTTAGGTGAGACTCTGAGATGTGCTGGTCTCAGGTATGACCCAAGCACATCTCCAGCTGTTGTGGCTATGGGGAGAGACTCCTGCTTGAGAAAAGTAGAGGAAAGAGTCAATGGGACTTTGTCTTGCAGCTTAGGACCAGCTCAGTCACAACGGGGTAGAGCAATAAGTAGGTGCTTGGGGTCCCTGATTGTAGGGCTTGGTTCCTGGATGACATTTCTGGACCTGCCCTGGAACAGAGGGGAGCCCACTTTCTTGAAGGGTGAGTCCTGGGCCTGGCAGCATTCACCATAAGCTGACTGAAGAGCCCTTGCGCCTTAACTAAACATTGGTGATAGCCTGGCAGTGTTCCCCACTGGTCTGTGGTGGTGGTGGCCATGGGGAGAGAGTCCTCTGCTTGTGGAGTGGGGAGGAAAAAGTGGGAAGGGCTTTGTTTTGTTGCTTGTGTGCCAGCTCAGCCACAGTAGAATAGAGCACTAGGTAGATACCTAAGGCTTCCAACTCAAGGCTCTGTCTCCTGAATGGCACCTCTAGACCTGTCTAGGACTAGGGAGAACTTGCTGCCCTGGAGGGAAGAGCACATTACCACCTGCTGATTATAGAGCCCTAGGTCTTTGAGCCAACATAGGCAGTAGCTGGGTAGTGGTTATAGTGGGTTTTGGGTGAGACCCAGTGCTGTTCTTGCTTTAGGTCTGACCCAGCACAGTCCCAGTGGGGGTCACAGGAGTGCTTGTGACACACATCCCCCCAGCTCCAGGCAGCTCAGCAGAAAGAGAGAGAGAGAGAGAGAGTCCCCATTTGTTTAGAAGAAAGTAAGGGAAGAGAACAAGAGTCTCTGCCTGGTAATTCAGGGAATTCTTGTGGTTCTTTTTTGAGATGGAGTCTCGCTCTGTTGCCAGGCTAGAGTGCATCTCAGCTCACTGAAACCTCTGCCCCCCAGATTCAAGGGATTCTCCTGTCTCAGCCTCCCAAGTAGCTGGGACCACAAGCGCACACCACCACACCCAGCTAATTTTTGTATTTTTAGTAGAGACGGGGTTTCACCATGTTGGCCAGGATGGCCTCGATCTCTTGACCTCGTGATCCACCCGCCTTGGGTTCCCAAAGTGCTGGAATTACAGGTGTGAGCCACCATGCCTGGCCTTCTTCTTGTTCTTATCCAAGGATACCAATGTAGTACCTCTATGAGTCTGCAAGAGTCACAGGATTACTGGGCTTGGAGTGCATCCTAATGCAAATATGGCTGCAGTGATTAAAAACAAACAAACAAAAAACTTAGATCACAACGCCTAAGTTCCTTCGAATGCCTGGAAAGCCTTCCCAAGATGGAGGGGTACACACAAGCCCAGACACCAAAGACTACAATAAATACCTAATTCTTCAATGCTCGGACACCCCAGAACATCTGCAAGCATTGAGACCATCCAGAAAAGCATGACCTCAGCAAATGAACTAAATAAGTCACCAGGGACCAATCCTGGAGAGACAAAGATATGTGACATTTCAGACAGAGAACTCAAAATTTTGAGGTTTTGTCTGTTTTGAGGAAATCCAACAACATTCAAGATAAAACAGAAGAAATTCAGAATACTGTCAGATAGGAGTTCCAGTGGTGCAATCAGTTAGCACACAGTACTTACACATAATATTATCAGATAAATTTAACAAAGAGATTGAAATGAAAAGAATCAAGCAGAAATTCTGGAGTTGAAAAATGCAATTGACATATTAACTTATGTATCAGTCTCTTAATAGCAGAATTGATCAAGCAGAAGAAGGTATTAGTGAGACTGAAGACAAGCTATGTGAAAATACAGTCAGAGGAGGGGCCGGGCACAGTGGCTCACACACCTATAATCCGAGCACTTTGGGAGGCTGAGGCAGGTGGATCACCTAAGGTCAGGAGTTCGAGACCAGCCTGACCAACATGGTGAAACCTCGTCTCTATTAAAAATACAAAAATTAGCCGAGCGTGATGGTGCACACCTGTAATCCCAGCTACTCGGGAGGCTGAGGCAGGAGAATTGCTTAAACCCAGGAGGCAGAGGTTGCAGTGAGCCGAGACTGCGCCATTGCACTCCAGCCTGGGCAACAAGAATGAAACTCTGTCTCAAATAAAATAAAATAAAATAACAAGAAAGAAAATACAGTCAGAGGAGGCAAATGAAAAAAAGAATAAAAAAGAATGGGACAGGTGTGGTGGCTCATGCCTATAATCCCAGCACTTTGGGAGGCCAAGGTGGGTGGATCATCTGAGGTCATGAGTTTGAGACCAGCCTGGCCAACATGGCAAAACCCAGTCTCTACCAAAAAATACAAAAATTAGCTGGACGTGGTGGCACACGCCTGTAATCCCAGCTACTTGGGAGGCTGAGACACGAGAATCACTTGAACACCAGAGGTTGCAGTGAGCTGAGATCAGGCCACTGCACTCCAGCCTGGGCAACAGAGCGAGACTCTGTCTAAAAAAAAAAAGAGTAAAGCATGCCTACAAGATCTAGAAAATAGCCTCAAAAGGGCAAATCTAAGAGTTATTGGCCTTAAAGAGGAGGGAGAGAGAGAGAGAGATAAGGTAGAGAGTCCATGCTAATAGAGAACTTCCCAAACCTAGAGAAAGATATCAGTATTTAAGTACTGGAAGGTTATAGAACATGAAGCAGACTGAACCCAAAAAAGACCACCTGAAGACATATAATAATCAAAGCCCTAAAGATCAAGGATAAAGAAAGAATCCTAAAAGCAGCAAGAGAAAAGAAACAAGTAACATGCAATGAAACTCCAATGCATCTGGCAACAGACTTTTTGGTGGAAAATTTATAGGCCAGGAGGGAGTGGCATGACATATTTAAAGTGCTGAAGGAAAAAAAAAATTACCCTAGAATAGTATTAGGTTGGTGCAAAAGTAATTGCAGTTTTTGCAATTACTTTTAATGGCAAAAACCTCAATTACTTTTGCACCAAGCTAAATATATCTGGTGAAAATATCTTTCAAACATGAACGATAAACACTTTCCCAGACAAACAAAAGCTGAGGGATTTCATCAACACCAAACCTGTTCTACAAAAAATGCTCAAGGGAGTTCAACACAATAAAAGCCATAAACAACAGACTCACAGCAAGTATCATATTGAATGGGGAAACACTGAAAGCCTTTCCTCTAAGACTGGGAACATGACAGGGTTGCCCATTTCCACCACTGTCATTCAACATAGTACTGGAAATGCTAGCTAGGGAAATCAGACAAGAGAAAGAAATAAAGAGCATCCAAATTGGAAAGGAAGAAGTCAAATTATCCTTATTTACAGATGATCTAATCTTATATTTGGAAAAACCTAAAGACTCCATCAAAAAACTATTAGAACTAATAAATACAGTAAAGTTGCAGGATACAAAATTAATATAGAAAAATCAGTAGCATTTCTGTATGCCAACAGCAAACAATCTGAAAAAAATCAACAAAGTAATCTCACTTATAATAGCTACAAATAAAATAAAATACCTAGGAATTAACTTATCCAAAAAAGTAGAAGATTTCTACAATGAAAACTATAAAACACTGATGAAAGAAATGGAAGAGAACACCAAAAAATGGAAAGATACTCCATTTTCATGGATTGTAAGAATCACTATTTTTAAAATGTCCATACTACACAAAGCAATCTACAGATTCAATGCAATCCCTATCAAAATATCAGTGACATTATTCACAGAAATAGAAAAACCTATCCTAAAATTTATAGAGAACCACAAAAGATCCAGAATAGACAAAGCTATCCTAAGCAAAAAGAACAAAACTGGAGGAATCACACTGCCTGACTTCAAATTGTACTACAGAGCAATAGTAACCAAAATGGTATGGTACTGGCATAAAAACAGACATATAGATCAGTGGAAGAGAATACAGAACCTAGAGATAAATTGTTACATCTACCATGACCTTGTTTTTGACACAGGTGCCAAAAACATACATTGGGGAAAGGACAATCTCTTCAATAAATGATGCTGGGAAAGCTGGATATCCATATGCAAAAGAATGAAACTAGGCACCACTCTCTTGCCATATACAAAAATTATATCAAAATGGACTAAAGGTCTTAAATCTAAGACCTCAAACTATGAAACTACTACAAGAAAACATTGGGGGAACTCTCTAGGCATTGGACTGGGCTAAGACTTCTTGATAGATACTCTACAAGCACAAGCATCCAAAGCAAAAATGGACAAGTGGGATCACATCAAGTTAAAAAGCTTCTGCACAATAAAGGAAACAATCAACAAAGTGAAGAGACAACACAGAATGGGAGAAAATGTTTGCAAACTGCCTATCTGACAAGAGATTAATAACCAGAATATATAAGGAGCTCAACCAACTCTATAGGAAAAATTCTAATAATCCAATTAAAACTGGGCAAAAGATTTGAATTGACATTTCTCAAAAGAAGACATACAAATGGCAAACAGATATAGGAAAAGATGCTCAACATCACTGATCATCAGAGAAAAGCAAATCAAAACTACAATGAGATACCATCTCACCCCAGTTATGATGGCATTTATCCAAAAGATAGGCAATAACAAATACTGGAAAGGATGTGGAGAAAAGGGAACCATCAAATACGGTGGGAATGTAAATTAGTAAAATCACTGTGGGGAATAGTTGGGAGGTTCCTCAAAAAGCTAAATGTAGATCTACCATATGATCCAGCAGTCCCATTGCTGGGTATAAACCCAAAAGAAAGGAAATCAGTATATCAAAGCAATATCTGCATTCCCATGTTTATTGCATCACTGTTTACAATGGCCAAGATTTGGGAGCAACCTAAATATTCATCAACAGATGAATGGATAAATAAAATGTGATACATACACACAATGGAGGACTTTTCATCCATAAAGGAGAATGAGATCCTGTCATTTGCAACAACATGGATGGAACTGGAAGTCATTACGTTAAGTAAAGTAGGTCAGGCACAGAAAAACAAACATTGCATGTTCTCACTTACTTGTGGGAGCTAAAAATTAAAATAATTGAAGTAATGGAGATAGAGAGTAAAAGAATGTATCCTTCACAACTGGGAAGGGTAGTTGCTGGATCGGGGAGGGGGTAATGTTAATGGGTACAAAAAATAGAAAGAATGAATAACACTTAATATTTGCTAGCAAAGCAGGGTAACTTTAGCAAAAAATAACCCAGGCTGGATGCGGCGGCTCACACCTGTAATCCCAGCACTTTGAGGGGCCAAGGTGGGCGGATCACCTGTCAGGAGTTCGAGACCAGCCTGGCCAACATGATGAAACCCTGTCTCTACTAAGAGTACAAAAAATTAGCCGGGCATGGTGGCGTGTCCTGTAATCCCAGCTACTCGGGAGGCTGAGGCAGAATCACTCGAACCCGGGAGGCAGAGGTTGCAGTGAGCTGAGATTGCACCACTGCACTCCAACCTGGGCAACAAGAGCAAAACTCCATCTCAAAAATAAATTGCAGGGGTGGCCTGCCCCTCCACACCTGTGGGCATTTCTCCTCAGGTGGAAGGAGAGACTTGAGAAAAGAAATGAGACACAGAGACAAAGTATAGAGAAAGAAAAAGTGGGCCCAGGGGACCGGCGCTCAGCGTACAGAGGACCTGCGCCAGCACTGGTCTCTGAGTTCCCTCAGTATTTATTGATAATTATCTTTACTATCTCGGAGAGGGGTAAGTGGCAGGACAATAGGGTCATAGCAGGGAGAAGATCAGCAGAAAGACATATGAATAAAGATCTCCGTGACATGAATAAGTTTAAGGAAAAGTGCTGTGCCTTGATGTGCATATGCAAACATCTCCATAAACATTTTCAGTGCATAAAGAGCAGCATTGCCGCTAGCACGTCCCACCTCCAGCCCTAAGGCGGTTTTCTCCTATCTCAGTAAATAGAATTTACAATTCGGTTTTACACCGAGACTTTCCGTTGCCCAGGGACTGGCAGGAGACAGATGCCTTTTTTCAATCTCAACTGCCAAGAGGGCTTCTTTCCTCTTACACTAATCCTCCTCAACACAGACCCTTTACGGGTATTGGGCTGGGGAACAATCAGGTCTTTCCCTTCCCACGAGGCCATATTTCAGACTATCACATGGGAAGAAACCTTGGACAATACCTAGCTTTCCTAGGCAGAGGTCCCTGCGGCTTTCCGCAGTGTTTGTGTCCCTGGGTACTTGAGATTAAGAGAATGGTGATGACTTTTAACAAGCATACTGCCTTCAGGCATTTGTTTAACAAAGTACATCCTGCACAGCCCCAAATCCATTAAACCTTGAGTCACCACAGCACATGTCTCTGCAAAGACAGGGTTGGGGGTAGGGTTACAGATTAACAGCATCTCAAGGCAGAAGAATTCTTCTTAGTACAGAACAAAATGGAGTCTCTTATGTCTACTTCTTTCTACATAGACACCGTAACAGTCTGATTTCTCTTTTCCCCACAATAAATAAATAAATAAATAAAAATAAGATGAAATAACCTAACTGAGCTGCATGCACTGGCTCACGCCTGTAATCCTAGCACTTTGGGAGGCTGAGGTAAGTGGATCATCTGAGGTCAGGAGTTCAGGACCAGCCTGGCCAACATAGTGAAACCCTATCTCTACTAAAAATGCAAAAAAAAAAATTAGCTGGATGTGGTGGCATGCGCTTGTAATCCCAACTACTTGGGAGGCTGAGGCAGGAGAATCCTTTGAACCCGGGAGTCAGAGGTTGACGTAAGCTGAGACCACACCACTGCCCTCTAGCCTGGGTGACAGAGTGAGACTGTTTCAACAAACAAACAAACAAACAAAAAACCTAATTATACATTTAAAAATAACTAAAAGCATATAATTGGATTGTTTGTGTAACACAAAGGATACCCTATACCCCATTTACTCTGATGTGATTATCATGTATTGTCTGTCAGTATCAAAATATCTCATGTAACCCATAAATATACACATCTACTATGTACCCACAAAAATGTAAAAAACGGTCTACTCTGGACACGTTGCCTATAGGTTAGCCCTGCTCTGCAAGGAACAGTAATTTTTTTAAAATGCAACCATTGAGGAAAATGTGGCTTCCTCACTAATCCTGCCTTGTGGATCCAGGAGAGAACTTGTTTGTGGACTTCTAGTACTGATTCCTGGTTTCCTTTTCTGAGTTTTCTCTCAAACATAAAAGAGCATACTTAATATTATGCATTATACATAAGTAAATTTATTTATGCGTGTGTGTGTCTATAAAGTGTTGGGTAGATCTTTTGAATAATCTCTTTGAAAATGCAGAATTATAATCACTTGCAATGAACTGTGCTAACAAGATGAAGAAATGCTCATAATCCAATTTTCAAAATTTTTATTTTATTGTTTAGAGCTACATACCACAAAATTTACCATTTTAACCATTTTAAATGGTCATTATGGTCAGTGGCATAAGCACGTTAACATTTTGTGCAACTGTCACCACCGTCCATTTCTGTAACCAGGCATCTTAACTTCAAAATGCATTTTAAAACTTTTTTTCCCTTTCTTTTGAGTTTCAAGATGTAACCTTGAAGCAAACTGGAGAAGTATTTTGCCATAGCCTTAAAATAGACTCCATGTCTCTCCCTTTCTCACTGTATATACTCCCTTCACATTTCTCTAACCATGTGCTAGTATCTAATTATGTGGCTACTTAGAAGTCCCAGGGGCTAATCTTGAGACAGACAGAACATGCCTGCAGATCTAGCTGAAAATTCCTGAGATTACCGCAAGGCTGACTAGTCAACAACCGGTCCATTGTTTAGCTGATGCTAGTTCATGCTCTAAGTGGACTGAGACCCAAGATAGCCACCAGAACAAGACACATAGACATTGTGTTCAGCACAATTCTTGCATGCCTTTCATATCAAATTTTACCTTTTTAAGCTCTTGCCTTCTCCCCAAAATTTGAAGTGATTGCTTTGAATGGAAATCCAGCCACTCCCCTATTACCAGTTTTGGCTAATAAAGTCACTTATTTTCCTAACAGACCTTGCTCTTGTTATTTTATTTATTTATTTATTCATTTATTTATTTTTGAGAGACACAGTCTTGCTCTGTCGCCCAGGCTGCAGTGCAGTGACACAATCTATCTCGGCTCACTGCAACCTCCACCTCCTGGGCTCAAGCGATTCTCCTGCTTCAGCTTCCCAAGTAGCTGGGACTACAGGCTTGTGCCACCACGCCCAGTTAATTTTTCTAATTTTTCGTAGAGATGGGGTTTCACTATATCTTGGTCAGGCTGGTCTCCAACTCCTGACCTCAGGTGATCCACCCGCCTCAGTCTCCCAAAGTGCTGGGATTGCAGGCATGAGCCACCGTGCCCAGCCCTTGCTCTTGTTATGATTGGACTCTGCAAGCAGCAAGCAACTGGACCTGTGTTCGGTTACATTTCCAGGGCTTTTTATCGTCCCTAAACTGAAATCGAACCTCCGTACTCATTAAACGATAATTCCTCCTTCCCCCAACCTCTGGTAACCACTGCTCTGCATTCTGTCTCTATGAATTTGATGACTCTATGTACCTAATGTAAGCAGAATCATACGCTATTTGTCCTTTTGTATCTGGCTTATTTCACTTAGCATAATAAATTCAAGGATCATTATTTATTTTTAATATGAAAAAAGAAAAATAAGATCTATGTGTACTACCATGAAAATCTCTCTAACACATATGGAGTGAAAAAAAGCAAAACCATGTGTATATTATCCTGTAATTTTGTGAAAAACCAAGAGGGACTTGGAAGGTATGGAGTAAGAGGAAGACTTATTTTCATTGCTTATCCTTTTGTATGATTTGAATTTTAGTCAAATTTTATGTATGTATGTGTTTTCCATTGTTTTTTCAATGCCCATATTCTTTGACCTAGTATTTTGAATGCAGGAATTTATAGTAAGGAAGTAACTGGACAAATACTTAAAGATAGGACTATTTCTTGAAGCATTAATGGTGAAAACTTGGAAACTGTAATTATGGTTAGCCACAGCACACTGATAAAATAAGTTATATGTCCATATAATGGAATGTGATAGAGGCTTCATAAATGACAGTATTAAATTATATATTTATTGAAATGGAAAGATATCACAGTATACTGTAAACTAAAAAAGCAGGTCACAAAATGGTATGTCAAGCATTTTTTCACTTTCATATACATGCATTTATATGTCTGTATGTGAAGGAGCATAGCTATAAGGATATGTACCAGAATTATTTATTTATTTATTTATTTTGAGATGGAGTCTCGCTCTCCCGCCCAGGCTGGAGTGCAGCGATGAGATCTCGGCTCACTGCAACTTCCACCTCCCGGGTTTAAGTGATTCTCCTGCCTCAGCCTCCTGAGTAAGCTGAGATTATAGGGGTGTGCCACCATGCCTGGCTAATTTTTGTATTTTTAGTAGAGATGAGGTTTCACCATGTTGGTCAGGCTGGTCTTGAGCTGGTCTTGAACTCCTGACCTCGTGATCTGCCCACCTTGGCCTCCCAAAGTGTTGGGATTACAGGCATGAGCTGTGCCCAGCCCAGAATTTCAACAGAGATGATCATTGAATGGTGAAACTTTGGGTGGTTAAAAATTTTTCTGTTAATATACCTGTATTTTCTAATTTTCCCTCAATCTGTATTATTTGTGTGTATGGTGTGTGTGTGTGTGTGTGTGTGTGTGTATTTTAAATTTAATATATATAAAATTTAATTTAATTTTTATGTAAAATTTTATATAAGAATTTGTATAATTTTATTTAATATATAAAATATTTATATTATATATTATATATTATATATATTTGTTTAAACCCTTAGCACTGGAAATACACCAATATATTAGTAATAGTGGGTGTCTTTGTGAGGTGGAACTGGGGGACAATTCTTCCTTTTACTTTTTGTGTCTTCTAAATGTGCTATAATGAATATCTATATTTTATTTATTTATTTTTTGGAGACAGAGTCTTTGTCTGTCTGCCAGGCTGGAGTGCAGTGGTGTGATCATGGCTCACTGCATTCTTGACCTCCCGGGCTCAAACAATCCTTCCACCTCAGCCTCCTGAGTAGCTGGGACTACAGGCACATGCCACCATACCTGGCTAATTTTAAACTTTTTTTGTAGAGATGGTGTCTCCCTATGTTGCCCAGGCTGGTCTTGAACTTCTTACCTCAAACAATCCTCTCACCTCAGCCTCCCAAAGTGTTGGGATTACAGGCGTGAGCCATTGTGCCCAGTCTTATTTTATATTATAAAAGGAATGATTGGAAAGTAATGTTAGGGACCATCTTATTTTGTTATCATTTATGATTATGTTTCCTTCCTTCCTTCCTTCCTTCCTTCCTTCCTTCCTTCCTTCCTTCCTTCCTTCCTTCCTTCCTTCCTTCCTTCCTTCCTTCCTTCCTTCCTTCCTTCCTTCCTTCCTTCCTTCCTTCCTTCCTTCCTTCCTTCCTTCCTTCCTTCCTTCCTTTCTTTCTTTCTTTCTTTCTTTCTTTCTTTCTTTCTTTCTTTCTTTCTTTCTTTCTTTCTTTCTTTCTTTTTTTTGACTGTGTCTTACTCTGTAGCCAGGCTAGAGTGCAGTGGCACGATGTCAGGTCACTGCAACCTCTGCCTCCCAGGTTCAAGCAATTGTCCTGCCTCAGCCTCCTGAGCAGCTGGGATTACAGGCACCCGCCACCACGCCCTGCTAATTTTTGTATTTTTAGTAGAAACGGGGTTTCACCATGTTGGCCAGGATGGTCTCGGTCTCCTGACCTCGTGATCCGCCCGCCTCAGCCTCCCAAAGTGCTAGGATTACAGGCCTGAGCCAGGGCGCCCAGCAAATTATTTTTTCTTTAATGATCTCTCAGCAGAATCAGGGACCAGTTTTCACTTTTTACTTTATTTACTTCCATATCATTTGAATTTGTGGCAGCAAGCATGTATTATTTTGTAATGAAAAACTAACATTAAAAATGTATTTCAGGCCGGGCACGGTGGTTCAAGCCTGTAATCCTAGCACTTTGGGAGGCCAAGGCGGGCGGGTTATGAGGTCAGGAGTTTGAGACCAGCCTGGCCAATATAGTGAAACCCCGTCTCTACTAAAAACACAAAAATTAGCTGGGCGTGGTGGCTTGCCTGTAATCTCAGCTGCTCGGGAGGGTGAGGCAGGAGAATCACTTGAACCTTGGAGGCGGAGGTTGCAGTGAGCCAAGATTGTGCCATTGCATTCCAGACTGGGTGACAGAGTGAGACTCCATCTCAAAAAGAAAAGTATTTCAGAAAAACTCCTATTTTTAAATAAAAGATAAATCAACCACATAAAAACTTACACACAAATGTTTGTTTATAGCTGCTTCACCCATAATTGTCAAAATTTGGGAGCAACCATAATGTCCTTCAATAGATGAATGGATAAACTGTGATACATCCAGATAATATAATATTTATTTATTCAATGATAAAAAGAAATGCGCTCTCAAGCCACAAAGAGATGTGAAGGAATCTTAAACATGTATTGCTAAGTGAAATAAGCTAATCTTAAAATGATACATACTGTATGCTATGGTTTGAATGTGTGTTAAAATTTCACATGTTGAAACCTTAATCCCCAAATTCATATTTTGATGGTATTTGGTGGTGGAGCCTTGGGAGGTAATTAGGATTAGATAAAGTCATTAGTGTGGGACTGGTGGCTTTATAAGAAAAGGAAGAAAGACCTGAGCTAGCATGCTCTTGCCCTCTTGCCAAGTGATGCTTTCTGCTGTGTTATGATGCAGTAAGAAGACCCTCATGAGATGTGGCCCCTTGACCTTAGACTTCCCAGCCTCCAGAACTTTAAGAAATAGATTCCTTTTCTTTATAAATTACCCAGTCTCAGGCATTCAGCTATAGTAACAGAAAACAAACTAAAACACTGTATGATTCCAAGTGTATGACATTCTGGTAATAAAGCAAATCTATGGAGACAGTAAAAGGATCAGTTGTTGCCAGGGGTTAGGGAACAGGGAGGGAGAGATAAGCAGGTGGAGCACGGAGATTTTTAGGGCAGTGAAAATATTATTTATGATTCTGTAATGGTGGATATGTCATTGTACATCTGTCAAACCCACAGAACATACAACACAAAGAGTGAACCCTAATGTAAACTATATACTTAGTTAATAATAATAATGTGTCCAATATAGATTCATCACTTGTAATAAATGTACCACACTAATGCAAGATGTTAATAGTAGGGGAATCTATGTATATGTGAGGGAGTGGGTAAAGGGGGATGTCTATGGGAACTTTCTGTACTTACTGCTCAATTTTTCTATAAAGCTAAAATTGTTCTAAAAATGAAGTCTATTAATTTTTTTAAAAAAGGTAAATTATCACAAATGAAGAAAATCATGGAGAAGTTCCTAAGTGGCAGAGTTGACCCTCTCTTCAAGCTCTGTGAAGCTGCAGATTCGAGGCCCACATCCAGTGCCCTTGACAGGCATCTCCTGTCAGCTGTGGTGTGCAGTGTCCTGTGCAATTCAACAGACAGTCTTCCTTTGATTTCCACAGGTTTTGCACTCAGGCAAGGAAATGTATCAGAATAAGCAAAAGTGATAGAGTTAACCATGCATTTCCTGATATTAAACAAGAACAAATATGTGAAATAAATAATTGTGATATTAACATTTTTATATAAGCAGACTGCTGTGGGCCTATATCTGGATGGGAATGTGAAGAGGAAATAAAGGGAGATGGTAGAAAGTTAGGAAGCATTGATGGGAAAGGGAGAATTTCAGAGGTAAAATGAGGAATGAATGTACCTCGTAATATTGTTGAATAACTAGATAATACATGTATTATGGGCTGAATTATGTCTCTTCAAAATTCATATGATGAAGCTGTAACCCCCAGTATCTCAGAATGTGACTGTATATGGAGATAGGGCCTTTAAAGAAGTAATCAAGTTAATATGAGGCTGTAAGGGTGGGCCTTAATTCAATCTGACTGGCGTTCTTATCAGAAGAGAACATTTGCACAAACAAAGAGACACCAGGGATGTGTGTGCACAGAGGAAAGACCATATGAGGGCACAGTGAGAAGGCAACCACCTGCAAACCAAGGAGAGAGGCCTGGGAATAAAATCAACCTTGTCAACACCTTGATCTTGGAATTCTAGCTTCCAGAACTGTGAGAAAATAAATTTCTGTTGTCTAAACCATCCAGTTGTTATGGCAGCTTGAGCAAACTAACACAACATGTAAAGCATTTTGCACAACGCTTGTTGAGTCTTAAGTACTCAATAATTATCTCCAGTTTAGTTAGAACTGATATGTGTGGTTACTATAACTCTGTAATATAATTTGAAGTCAGGTAATGTGATCCCTCCAGTTTTGTTCTTTTTGCTTAGTATAGCTTTGGCTATTCTGGGTCTTTTGAGTTTCCATATACATTTTAGGATAGGATTTTCTATTTTTGTGAAGAAAGTCACTGATATTTTGATAGGGATTGCATTGAACCTATAGATTGCTTTGGGTAGTATGGACATTTTAACAACAGTGATTCTTCCAATCCATGAACATGGAATAAGTTTCCCTTTTTTGGCATTCTCTTCCATTTCTCTCATCAGTGTTTTATAGTTCTCATTACAGAGATCTTTCACTTCTTTGGTTAATCCTAGGTATTTAGTGTTACATGTGGCTATCATAAATGGGATTACTCTTTTAAAATTTCTTTTTCACATTGTTCACAGTTGGCATATAGAAATGCTACTGATTTGTGTATGTTTATTTTATTTCCTGTGACTTTACTCAATTGTTTATCAGTTCTAATAGTTTTCCTGTGAAGTCTTTAGGTTTTTCCAAATATAAGATGATATCATTTGCAAACAAGGATAATTTGACTTCTTCATTTTCAGTGTGGAGGCTCTTTATATCTTTCTCTTGTCTGATTGCTCTAGCAAGAACTTCTAGTACTATGTTGAATAACAGTGGTGATAGTAGTTATCCTTGCCATGTTCCCAGTCTTAGAGGAAAGGCTTTCAGTTTCTCTGCATTCAGTATGATACTAGCTGTGGGTTTGTTGTATATGGCTTTTATTACGTTGAGGTATGTACCTTCTATACCCAGTTTTTGAGAGTTTTTATCATGAAGGGTTGTTGAATTTTATCAACTTCTTTTTCAGCATCAATTGAATGATCTGATATGGTTTTTATCCTTCATTCTGTTGATATGATGTATCACATTGATTGACTTGTGAATGTTGAATTATCCTTGCATCCTAGGCATAAATCCCACTTGGTAATGATGAATCATCTTAATGTATTGTTGAATTTGATTTGCTAGTATTTTGTTGAGGATTTATACATTAATATTCATCAGCGATACTGGCCTATAGTTTTCTTTTTTTTGATGTGTCTTTGTCTGGTTTTGGGATTAGGGTAATACTGAATGTGTGGAATGAGTTTGGAAGCATTCCTTTCTCCTCTATTTTTAAGAATAGTTTGTGGTTTGACAAACCTGACAAAAACAAGAAATAGGGAAAGGATTCCCTATTTAATAAATGGTGCTGGGAAAACTGCCTAGCCATAAGTAGAAAGCTGAAACTAGATCCCTTCCTTATACCTTATACGAAAATTAATTCAAGATGGATTTGAGATTTAAATGTTAGACCTAAAACCATAAAAACCCTAGAATAAAACCTAGGCAATACTATTCAGGACATAGGCATGGGCAAGGACTTCATGTCTAAAACACCAAAAGCAATGGCAACAAAAGCCAAAATTGACAAATGGGATCTAATCAAACTAAAGAGCTTCTGCACAGCATAAGAAACTACCATCAGAGTGAACAGGCAACCTACAGAATGGGAGAAAATTTTTGCAATCTACTTATCTGACAAAGGGCTAATATCCAGAACCTATAAAGAACTCAATCAAATTTATAAGAAAAAAACAACCCCATCAAAAAGTGGGCAAAGGATATGAACAGACGCTTCTCAAAAGAAGACATTTATGCAGCCAACAGGCATATGAAAAAATGCTCATCATCACTCGCCATCAGAGAAATGCAAATCAAAACCACAATGAGATACCATCTCACACCAGTTAGAATGGTGACCATTAAAAAGTCAGGAAACAACAAGTGCTGGAGAGGATGTGGAGAAATAGGAACACTTTTACACTGTTGGTGGGATTGTAAACTAGTTCAACCATTGTGGAAAACAGTGTGGTGATTCCTCCAGGATCTAGAACTACAAATACCATTTGACCCAGCAATCCCATTACTGGGTATACACCCAAAGGATTATAAATCATGCTACTATAAAGACAATGCACACGTATGTTTATTGCGGCACTATTCACGATAGCAAAGACTTGGAACCAAACCAAATGTCCATCAGTGACAGACTGGATAAAGAAAATGTGGCACATATACACCATGGAATACTATGCAGCCATAAAAAAGGATGAGTTTGTGTCCTTTGTAGGGACATGGATGAAGCTGGAAACCATCATTCTCAGCAAACTAACACAAGAACAGAAAACCAAACACCTCATGTTCTCACTCATAGATGGGAACTGAACAATGAGAACACATGGATACAGGAAGGGGAATATCACACACTGGGGCCTGTTGTGGGGTGGGGGAAGTGGGGAGGGATAGCATTAGGAGATATACCTAATGTAAATGACGAGTTAATGGGTGCAGCACACCAACACGGCACATGTATACATATGTAACAAACCTGCACATTGTGCACATGTACCCTAGAACTTAAAGTATAATAAAAAAGAAAAATAAATAAACAAAATAATCCTAAAAAAAAAAGGAATAGTTTGTGGATGATTGGTATTAATTCTTCTTTAAATGTTTGGTAGAATTCAGTTCCCAGGCTTTTTTTTTTTTTTTTTTTTTTGAGACAGAATTTTGCTCTTTTGCCCAGGCTAGAGGTCAGTGGTGTGATCTTGGCTCACTGCAACCTCTGCCTCCCAGGTTCAAGCAATTCTCCTGCCTCAGCCTCCTGAGTAGCTGGGATTACAGGCACTCCCTACTATGCCCAGCTATTTTTTGTGTGTTTTTAGTAGAGATGGGGTTTCATCATGTTGGCCAGCCTGGTTTTGAACTCCTGACCTCAAGTGATCTGCCTGCCTCGACCTCCCAAAGTGCTAGGATTATAGGCATAAGCCACCATGCCCAGCTGGGAGACTTTTTATTATGGCTTCAATCTTATTATTTGTTATTGTTCTCTTCAGGTTTTGGATTTCTAGGGTCTAGTATCTAGGGATTCGTCTTTTTATTCTAGATTTTCTAATTTATTGGTATATAGTTGCTCACAGTAGCCACTAATGATCCCTTGAATTTCTGCAGTATTGGTTATAATGTGTACTTTTTCACTTCTTATTTTATTTATTTGAACCATCTCTCTTTTTTTCTTAGTGTGGCTGAAGGTTTGTTAATTTTGTTTAACTTTTTGGAAAACCAACTTTTTGTTTCCTTGCCCTTTTGTATTATCTTTTTCATTTTCATTTGATTTATTTCTGCTCTGATCTTTATTATTTCTTTTCTTCTACTAATTTTGGGTTTGATTTGCTTTTACTTTTCTAGTTCTTTATGATGCATCATTAAGATTGTTCATTTGAAGTTTTTCCTCTTTTTTGATGTAGGCACTTATAGCTATAAATTCCCTGTTAGTACTGCTTTTGCTGTATCCCATAGGCTTTGGTATGTTGTGTTTCCACTATTATTCATTTCAAGATATTTTTTCAATTTCTTTTTCTTTCTTTCTTTCTTTCTTTCTTTCTTTTTTTTTTTTTTTTAGATGGAGTCTTGCTCTGTTGCTTAGGTTGGAGTGCAGTGGCACGATCTTGGCTCATTGCAACCTCCACCTCCTGGGTTCAAGCAATTCTCCTGCCTCAGCCTCCTGAGTAGCTGGGACTACAGCTGTGTGCCACTGTGCCCAGCTAATTTTTTGTATTTTTAGTAGAGATGGGGTTTCACTGTGTTAGTCAGGATGGTCTCAATCTCCTGACCTCATGATCTGCCTGCCTCGGCCTCCCAAAGTAATGGAATTACAGGTGTGAGCCACTGCACCTGGCCTCAATTTCTTTCTGCATTTTTTCATTGCCCGCTGGTCATTCAGGAGCATATTGTTTAATTTCCATGTATTTGTATAGTTTCCAAAATTCCTCTTATTAATTTCTAGTTTTATTCCAGTTTGGTCAGATAAGATGCTTGATGGTATTTCAATATTGTGAATGTTTTAAGGCTTATTTTGTGACATAACATATAGTCTCTCCTTGAGAATGATCCATGTGGGGAGGAAAGAAATGTGTATTCTGCAGCTCTTGGGGATTAAATGTTCTGTAAAGTCTATTAGATCCGTTTGATCTATGATGTAGATTAAGTCTGATTTTTTTGTTGATTTTCTGTCCAGAAGATAAGTCTAATGCTAAAGGTAGGGTTTTGAAGTATCCAGCTAGTATTGTATTGGAGCCTATCTCTCTCTTTATCTCTAATAATATTTGCTTTATGTATCTGGGCGCTCTAGTGTTTGGTGCAGACATATTTAAAACTGTTATATCCTCTTGCTGAATTGACCCCTTTATCATTATATAGTGACCCTCTTTGTCTCTTCTTATAGTTTTTGTCTTGAAATCTGTTTTGTCTGCTGTAAGTATAGCTACTCCTGCTCTTTTTTGGTTTCCATTGGTATGGAATGTTTTTTTCCTATCCTTTTATTCTCAGTCTACATGTGTCTTTACAGGTGAAGTATGTTTCTTGTAGCCAACAGATCAATGGCTTTTGTTTTCTCATCCCTTCAGTCATTTTCTTTTCTTTTCTTTTTTTTTTTTTTTTTTTTGAGACGGAGTCTTGCTCTGTCGCCCTGGCTGGAGTGCAGTTGCCGGATCTCAGCTCACTGCAAGCTCCGCCTCCCGGGTTTACACCATTCTCCTGCCTCAGCCTCCCGAGTAGCTGGGACTACAGGTGCCCACCACCTCACCTGGCTAGTTTTTTGTATTTTTTTTAGTAGAGACGGGGTTTCACCATGTTAGCCAGGATGGTCTCGATCTCCTGACCTCGTGATCCACCCGTCTCGGCCTCCCAAAATGCTGGGATTACAGGCTTGTGCCACCGCGCCTGGCCAGTCATTTTCTTTTCTTTTCTTTTTTATTTTTTTGGAGGTGGAGTCTTGCTCTGTCACCCAGGCTGGAGTGACTCATCTCACTACAACCTCCCCATCTCTTGGGTTCAAGTGATCTTTCCATCTCAGCCCCCCGAGTAGCTGGGATTACAGGTACCTGCCACCACACCCAGCTAATTTTTGTATTTTTAGTAGAGATGAGGTTTCAACATGTTGGCCAGGCTGGTCTCAAACTCCTGACCTCAAGTGATCTGCCCTCCTCAGCCTCCCAAAGTGCTGGGATTACAGGCATGAGCCACTTCATCCAGGCTCCATTTTATGTCTTTTGATTGGATAGTTTAGTCCATTTACAGTCAATGTCATTATCGATAAGTAAGGACTTACTCCTGCCATTTTGTTATTTGTTTTCTGGTTATTTTGTGGTCTTCTCTTCCTTCTTTTTCTCCTTTTTGAATTCATTAGGGAAGATAATTTTCTCTAGTGATATGATTTACTTTCTTGCTTTTTATTTTTTGTGTATCCATTGTGTGTTTTATGGTTTGAGGTTGCTATGACGCTTGGAGATACTATAACCCATTATTTTAAGCTGATGACAACACTGTTTGCATAAACAAGCAAAAAAAAAAAAAACCCACTAATACTGTATGCCTTAATTTTATACCTCCACTTTTTTAACATTTTATTGTTTCTACATATATTTTATTGTACTGTCTGAGTCTTGAAAAATCATTGTAGTTATTATTTTTGGATTGGTTCATTGTTTAGTCTTTCTACTTAAGATAAGAGTAGTTACACACAACAGTTACAGTGTTATAATGTTCTGTGTTTTTCTGTGTACTTACTATTACCAGTGAGTTTTGTACCTTCAGATGATTACTTATGTCTCATTAATGTCCTTTTTTTTCTGACTGAAGTACTCCCTTTAGCATTTCTTATAGGACAGGTCTGATATTAATGAAATCCCTCAGCTTTTGTTTTTCTGGGAAAGTCTATTTCTCATTCATGCTTGAAGGATATTTTCACCAAATATACTATTCTAGGGTAAACATTTTTTTTCCTTCAGCACTTTAAATATGTCATGCCACTCTCTCTTGGCCTTAAGGTTTCCACTGACAAGTCTGCTGCCAGATGTATTGAAGGTCCATTTAATTTTAATTGTTTCTTGTTTTCTTGCTGCTTTAAAAATTTTTTTCTTTACCCTTCATCTTTGGGAGTTTGATTAGTAAATGCTTTGAGGAAGTTTTCTTTGAGTTAAATCTGCTTGGTATTCTATAACCTTCTTGTTTTTGGATATTGATATCTTTCTTTAGGTTTGTGAAGTTCTCTGTTATTATCCCTTTGAATAAACTTTCTACCCTTATCTCTTTCTCTACCTCTGCTTTAAGGCCAATAACTCTTAGATTTGCCCTTTTGAGGCTATTTTCTATACCCTATAGGCATGCTTTAAGGTTTTTTATTAGTTTTTCTTTTGTCTCCTGACTGTGTATTTTCAAATAGCCTATCTTCAAGCTCACTAATTCTTTCTTCTGTTTGATCAGTTCTGCTATTAATGGACTCTGATGCATTCTTCAGTATGCCAATTGCATTTTTCAACTCCAGAAATTCTGCTTGATTCTTTTTAATTATTTTAATGTCTTTGTTAAATATCTCTGATACAATTCTGCATTCCTTCTCTGTGTTATCTTGAATTTTTTTGAGTTTCCTCAACACAGATATTTTGAATTCTCTGTCTGAAAGGTAGCATAGCTGTTCCTCCAGGATTGGTTCTTGGTGCCTTGTTTAGTTCATTTGGTGAGGCTGTGCTTTCCTGGATGTTGTTGGTGCTAGCAGATATTCTTTGGTGTCTGGGCATTAAGGAGTTAGGTATTTATTGTAGTCTTCCCTGTCTGTGGTTATTTGTAACTGTCCTTCTTGGGGAGGCTTTTCAGATATTTGAAAGAACTTTAGTGTTGTGATCTAAGTTATATCTACTTTAGGGAGCACTCCAAGCTCAGTAACGCTGTGGTTTCTTCAAACTCATAGAGGTACTGCCTTGATGGTCTAGGATAAGATCTGAGAGAATTCTCTGGATTGCTAGGCAGAGACCCTTGTTCTCTTCCCTTACTATCTCCCAAACATACTGAGTCTCTCTCTCTGTTCTGAGCCACCTAAAGCTGGGGATGGAGTGACACAAGCACTCCTGTGGCCATCACTACTTTGACTGCTTTGGGTCAGACCTGAGGCCAACACAGCACTGCATCTCCCCCAAGGTCTGCTGTGACCACTCCCTCGCTACTGCTTATATTCACTCGAGGCCCTGGGCCTCTACGATCAGCAGGTGGCAAAGCCAGTGAAGCCTGTATTCTTTCCTTCAGGGCCGCAAGTTTCCTCAGGTCCCAGGTGGGTCTGGAAGTGTTGTCTAGGGGCCAGGGACTACAGTCAAATATCTTAGATGTCTACCTGTAGTTTTACTGTATTGCAGCTGAGCTGGCACTCAAACCACAAGATGCAGTCCTTTCCACTCTTTCCTCTGCTTTGCAAAGGATGATGAGCCCCACCCAGTGGCCACTGCCACCTAGGCCATGAGGACTACTGTCAGGCTGTAGCCGATGTTCCCTTAAGCCCCAAGGTCTCTTTAAGTCAGCTTGTGGTGAATGCTGCCTGACTTGGGACTTACCCTTCAGGGCAGTGGTTTTCCCTCTGGGCCAGGGCATGTCCAGAAATGTCATCGAAGAGTTAAGTCCTGGAATCAGAGACCCCAAATGCCTGCTTGGTGCTCTACTACCCCCCTGTGGCTGTTCTGGTACCCAAGTCCCTTTACTTTTCTTTCTGCTTTTCTCAAGCAGAAGGAGTTTTTCCTGGTAGCCACCACAGCTAGTAATGTGCTGAGTCTCATGTGAATTCAGCAAATCTCAGAGGCTCACTGAAGGCCCTTGATGTAGTACCCGGGTATTGCTACTGTTTATTCAGGGCCCAAGGGCTCTTCAGTTAGCAAGTGATAAATGCTGCCAGAACTGGGTCCTTTCCTTTAAAGCAGTGGGTTCCCTTCTAGAAATGTCATCTGGGAGCTAGGGTCTGGAACAGAGGCCTCACAACTCAGACCAGTGCCCTATCCTGCTGTGACTGAGCTGGTTTCCTAGATGTAAGACAAAGTCCTCCCTACTTTTCCTTCTCCTCTCCTTAAGTGGAATTAAGAGGTCTCTTTTGGAGTCTCAAGCTGTGCAGCCTGGGGTTAGGGGAGAGGTGATGCCAGCACTCCCTTGGCTGCCCCAGCTGGTGTCTCAGTATGACACATCGTGCCCCCTCAGTCCACTGCCTTTAGGCCTAGTTCAAGACTAGGGCTGCCTAAGAGTTGCAGTCCTTATGGCCTAGATTGTCTCTCAAGTTTACTTGGAGACACGGAGTGCTGTAGCCCTCGGTGGCAAGGTTTGAAAGCACTCAAGAAGCATCCCTGGGATTGGCGATTCCCTCCTGGCTAGGGTTGGTTTAAATGCTCACTCTGTGGGTGGGTGTTATCTAAGTTTGATTCAGGTTTCCTTTCTACTCTAACAGGGTGGCACTGAGTCCAGTGCCTCACAATTGCTGTGCTCTGCCTCTCCCACACCCCAGAGATGCTCTCCACACCATGCTTTTGCTACCAGGGTTGGGGAGGGGTGGCGTTATAATCCAGAACTGTTTTTCCTATCTCTTCAGTGCGTCTTTCAGTAATACGAAGTTAAAACAAGGTATTAGGAGTGTTTATCTAATTTTTGGTTCTTATGAAGGTGTTATTTTCTGTGTAGATAGTTGTTAATTTTGTGTTTTTGCAGAGTGGGGGGATGGCCTGTAGAGCTTTCTATTCCCCCATCTTGCTCTGCCTCGACTTATCAAGAAAAGGAATTTATATTTTACAGTCATGGAGGCAAAGAAGTCCAAGAGTGAGAAGCTACACTGGTGAGAGCCTTCTTGCAGGTAGGAACTCCCTGACGAGTTCCAAGATGGCACAGGGCAGCACATGGCAAGGGGGCTTACTGTGATAGCATGCTAGCTCAGGTCTCTCTTCTTTCTCTTACAAAGCCACCAGTTCCCTTCCCATGATAGCTCATTACCCATTAATTTATTAATTCATGAATGGATTAATCCATTCTTGAGGATAGAGCCTACATGATCCAATCACCTCTTAAAGGCCTCACTTCTTAATACTGCCACATTGGGGATTAAGTTTCAACATGAGTTTTGGAAGGGACGTTCAGGCCATAGCAGTATGCATCTCTAAAATATAAGGACATTTCCTCACATAATCACACTACCATTATCATACCTAAATTAACAGCAATCCCTTAATATCATCTAAAACCTAGCCATATGCATACTTCCCCAATAGCCTCTAAATGTCTTTAATGCACTCAGCATGAAAACATGTACTAGAACATAAAATATTAGAGTGTGTTGCAGGTAGAAAGGATAAGCATTATTTCTTGAAAATGTGTCTGTGTGTGTGTGTGTGTGTGTCTGTGTGTATACTGGGTTGCAAAACTAAAATGTTTTCTGTTTGTTTTTTGCTGTGGGACATTGTAAAACAAAGTTGAAAAACTTTTATGTAGATGGTGAAAGTGTCTACAAAGTCAAAAAGAAAAGCAAGATGTTCAACAACACTGCTTCTCATCAACATTTTCTTGGAGGTTCCAGTCAATGTGAAAGACAAAGAAAAATGTATAAATATTGTAAAGGAAGAGACAAAACTGTCACTGTTTGCAAACCATATAATTTTCTTCTAGAAAATCTGAGAGGATATATATATCCAAAAAGCTTTGTCTTACTGCTTTTGAAAGTAATGTTGGCCGGGTATGGTGACTCACACCTGTAATTGCAGTACTTTGCGAGGCAGAGGCGGGTGGATCACCTGAGGTCACGAGTTTGAGACCAGTCTGGCCAACATGGTGAAATTCTGTCTCTATTAAAAATACAAATATTAGCCGGGCATGATGGTGCATGCCAGTAATGTCAGCTACTTGGGAGGCGGAGGCAGGAGAATCACTTGAATCCAGGAGGCAAAGGTTGGAGTGAGCCAAGATCATGTCACTGCACTGCACTCCAGCCTGGGCGACAGAGCAAAACTCTGTCTCAAAAAAAAAAAAAAAAAAAAAAAAAAGAAAAGAAAAAGAAAGAAAAAGAAATACTGTCAAAAATTTAATTCACATTTGTTCAGTCATTCACATCCGTATCCAAATTTTCTTCCACATGTAGTTCACAGTTATCTCTAGATTGGTGAGTGGGACAGGATTGTTTGGTTTTCATCAAACTTACAGGAAAATGAGACAGTATTGGCTGGGTGTGGTGGCTCATGCCTGTAATCCCAGCACTTTGGGAAGCCGAAGAGAGAGAGTTGCTTGCAGCCAGGAGTTCAAGATCAGCCTGGGCAACAGTGCGAGACTCCGTCTTTATAAAATTAAAAAATTAGCTGACTATGGTGGTTGTGTGCCTATAGCCCTTGCTACTCGGGACGCTGAGGCAGGAAAATGGCTTGAGCCTGGAGGATGGCTTGAGTCCAGGGGTTCAAGGATGTTGTGAACTATCATGATGCCACTGTACTCCAGAATGGGCAACATGGCGAGACCTCGTCTCTCCAAACAAAACAAAAAAACAAAAAAACAAAAAAAAAAGGAAAAAAAGAAAATGAGATAGCATCTATTTAGATATAATGCCCTAGCATTGTTTATGTTTTGTTGTGTGTTCTTTCTGTTTTCCTGCTATACTTCTGTCCATCCTTTATTTTATTTTAGAGACAAAGTCTCACTCTTTTGTCCATGCTGGAGTACAGTAGTGTGATCATAGCTCACTGCAGCCTCAAACTCCTGGGCTCAAGCAATCCTTCTGCTTCAGGTTCCTGAGTCGCTGGACTACAGGAGTGCACCACCACACTAGGCCTCCATCTTTTATTTTTAACCTTTCGACTGATGTATACATACATAAAAGCAAACATATTGTAAGATGATGAAATTCCAGAAACTGAAAACACCCATGTAATGGGCAGCCAATCAGCAAACAGAACATTGTTAGCACCCAGAAGCCTCCTTGTGTCCCTTTCAGTCATTACTTGCCCCTCAACTCCCCAAATAATTAAAACAAATTTAACAGATTTAAAGAGATGGCAACAAGAGGAATTATTATAAACAGAATCATACTGTAAGCACACTTGCTACAACGCAAAAAATCTTTTGTAATTCGAGTAAACACTTACCTGTTATCATCTGAGCTTTGATATATATTTGGTTTTGTTAAAGCAGAGCACATTTTAAAATATATTCCACAGCCAAACTGATATTCGTTTTGAATTATTTGATAGCTTGAATTATCTGACATTGCTCACCTCCATTGGTAAAAGTACTTAAATTACATATATTTATTGTCCTTTATGTTTAATGATAATATGGCTAATAGTGAGAGAAATGTGATGTGGTGGATGGTTCAGTGTATGACCACTAATTATTTTAGTAGTATGCATATGTGAACATTATCCTTCAGTTTGTAACCACAATAGTAGATTCTACTGGAATTTGTGAGTATGTCTTATAACCAAAAGAGGGTCTGGCTGCTTGATGGTTGCAGTAAGAAGTTAAAATAACAAGAGTTGGGTATGATAAAAAGAGAGTGAATTTTATTATCCATTGCCAGCAAGGGGGAAAGGGGCTGGAATCCTTTCCAAAAATTGCCAATTTCCAATTTCTGGAGAGATGGCAAGGGTTTAAGAAGAGGGGCTTGGAATGCAAGACAGAAAGGGGGCTAGGAGGTGCCAGATGGTGTGACTTGCTCTGAAGGCTTATCTTGAATTATTGTTCCATCTGGTGAAGTGGCTGGCACCATTGTGGACCTGACAGGTTACAAATCAATCACATTCAATCTTGCAGTCAATCTCTAGCCCAGAGGGAACTCCGGTCTTGAAGTAATCTCCTGCTGGGGAGAGAATACTGGAGGTGCCTGTTTCCTGTCAGGATTTGGTCCTTGAAGCTTGTAAGGAAATATATGACCAGATAAGTGAGCCAGTGTGAACTTAACAAGCATGCAGGTAAATAAATATGCATAAGGCATGGGAGCATAATGTGGGAAAGGGGAGGAAGTGGAGTTTTAAAGCACATCCCCAGGCTGTATTTTAAGAAAAAAGAAAATACTTCTGTAGTTTGTCTCAAAGCTATGTCTTGAGACTGGGGGGAAAGAAGAAAAGAAAAAAAAAATTAAAACATAGTTTGAAGCTAAGCTGCTCTATTACTCACTGATATAATTTTTGCAAAGGCAGTTTTAATTCCTTCATCTTATGATTAGGCCAGTGTCTGTGCAAACTTGCCTTACTTTAAACTGTTCTTAAAATGTTTATTTTGCCCTCTCTGTTTTCGTGTGTGTTAATTCCAGTCTTCGATCATGAGCTATTTGGCTACCCCGCTCTCATTGGGGAATTACGCATGTCCCAGGGTTGATCCCTTCAGAAACTACCTGACTGAAAAAATAAATTTATTTGAAGTGAGAAATATAACTGTCATGGCCAGTAGATACCAGAAAGTTGCAGTTTGCGAGGCTTACTGTGCATTAGATTCACCTGGGGTACTTGAGAAGTTTTATAACTTCCCTTTAAGTGCATTACATTGTTGTTCCATTTGGAATTTCACAGGACATATGATTTAACACACCTAGGTGGGGCCGGGCGCAGTGGCTCACACCTGTAATCCCGGCACTTTGGGAGGCCGAGGCGGGCAGATCATGAGCTCAGGAGTCCGAGACCAGCTTGGCCAACATGGTGAAACCCCGTCTCTACTAAAAATACAAAAATTAGCTGGGCATGGAGGTGGGTGCCTGTAATCCCAGCTCCTTGGAAGGCTGAAGCAGGAGAATCATTTGAACCCAGGAGGCGGAGGTTGCAGTGAGCCAAGATCGCGCCATTGCACTCCAGCCTGGGCAACAAGAGCAAAACATTGTCTCAAAACAAAAACAAACAAAACAGATGAATAAACAAACAAAACACTAAACCTAGGTGGGGCTTGGACATCTGTGTGGCAAACTACATGGAACTAGGCAGTTTTTGTAATGATTCCTCCATGACCAGGTCTGTACCTTGTCATTTCCCAGACTCTCGTGTTTCATCCCCTTCCCCAAACCCCCATTGTTGTTACTCTCCCAAGCCTGCCCTCTTCTGATACTATTCATTGCACTATTCCTTTTAGCCTTTATTTCAGCATGAAAATCTAATAACTTATTGTTCACATTTCAGAACTCTAGTTAACTGGCCAGTGCATAATAAGGTGTTACTGGGTGGTAATTGCCTAATATGATAACTCCCCAACTCACTATTTAGCCAGAGAATTCCAACCTGTTACTCAATCATTGCCTTAAAGGGTAACATTTGTATCCTTGGTAGTTCAAGGCAGAAAATCTGAGCAAGGGAGCTACTTAGCCTATCGGAAGCCATTTGAAGATCATCATCAATTCTCCCTACACATCTAGCTGTCTTTGCATATATCCCAGAGGCTAAGTGATTCAACAAAAGCTCATTGCGTTTTGTGATCTCATTGTTAATGGTCTCTGCCATTTTACTATGTGGTCTAAAGTGACTGCACGTGAAACCATACTTGATGACAAGAAAAGGGACAGAAAAGGGACAGAAAGAAGTCTCATCTACCACCATAGAGAATGCTAAACCCATCAACTTCTGTGTGAATTTCTACTGTCGTTTCATGGTATCTGGATTCTCTAGCCAGTTTACAGCCCATCGACTTGCCAGTTTTCTTGATTTCCTTTTCCGTAGGTTCACTGGGGGCACACGGGTATTCAGTGAGTTGTTTAAGTAGCAGCGACTACTGACAGCTTTAGCTTCTCAGAAAATCTTGGGCTATCCTAATGTAGCTTATGGATGATCTTGTTTCTCTAACCCCGATTTTTTTTAAAGTTATTTATTTATTTTGAATAATACATTAACATGGATCAAAAATTAAAGTAATAAGATTTACATTTACAACCCCCATACCTACTCCTGTCCCAATCTAACTTACACTTTCTATTCCAATAAATAACATTATTCGTTTCTTATATATCCTTTTAGTGTTCCTTCTTCTTCTTCTTCCTTCCTCTTCCTCCTCCTCCTCCTCCTTCTCCTCCTTCTTCTTTCTTCTTCTTCTTCTTTTCTTTTTTGTAGAGACAGGGGTCTTGGTATGTTGCCCAGGATGGTCTCTAACTCCTTGCCTCCAGCGATTATCCGGCTTTGGCCTCCCAAAGGACTGGGATATAGTCGTGAGCCACCGTGTCCTGCCGGTGTTTTTTTAGGCAACCACAAGCCATATATATATATATATATATGTATTTTTTTTTTAAATAGAGACAGGAGACAGGGTTTCTCTCTGCCACCCAGAGTGTAGTGGTGCCATCATAGCTTACTGCAGCTTTGATTTGGAATGAACTCCCTCATTCTTAAGCTTCATATAGTACAGTATTCAATTGTATTGATGTACCATAGTTTATTTAACTAGTCCTTTATTGACAGACACTTGGGATTTTTCCTGTCTCTTGCTATGACAAACAACGAGAAAATGTACATACATAAATACATAAAGTCCAGATCTATCCTTACACTAGATTCACAGAAATGAAACTGCTGGCTCAAAGGGTAAATCTATTAGATCTTTGTGTCACTTAAGAGTTTACCAGCCATATGTGTGAAGAAGAGATCAATTTTTTTTTTTTTTTGAGATGGAGTCTCGCTCTGTCACCCAGGCTGGAGTGCAGTGGTGCGATCTCGGCTCACTGCAAGCTCCGCCTCCTGGGTTCACACCATTCTCCTGCCTCAGCCTCCCGAGTAGCTGGGACTACAGGCACCTGACACCACGCCCGGCTAATTTTTTGTATTTTTAGTGGAGACGGGGTTTCACCGTGTTAGCCAAGATGGTCTCGATCTCCTGACCTCGTGATCCGCCTGCCTTGGCCTCCCAAAGTGCTAGGATTACAGGCGTGAGCCACTGCGCCCGGCAAAACTTTACCTTTTCTATATAGCTATGCTGTTGTCTCAAGACTATTGATTTAAAATAAAAGTCCATTATTACCCCACTGATTTGACTCGGTACTAATTTTCTATATGCATTTGGTTCTATTTATAGACTTTCTATTCTGTCCCATTGGTCTTTCTACTCACGTTCCAGTGATTCAATATGTGTGTTTTTCATTTTGCAAGGTTAGCTCACCATAGTTTTATTAGGGAGGGGACTGGTACTGTAACAAAGATTGTACACAAGTAGTTTAAATAAGATAGAAGTTGATTTCTCTGTCATGTTAACAGTATAGAGGTGAGTGGTCCAGGGCTGGTGAGAAAGCACTATCATCACTGAAGCCAAGGTGGCTGCCCCAGCTTCTGCCATCTCCTAGTCAGCAGAAGGCAGAAAAGGGCCAAAAGACAGCATGAACTTTCCTTTTTAGGGTCACTATGTGGAAACGGGGCTTACATCAGTTGTCCAGAACTTGGTCACATGGCCACTCCAAGCCACAAGGAAGATGGAGAAATGTAGTCTCTTGCTGGATAGCCATGTGTTTGATTAAAATTTAGGAGTTCTATTAGTAAAGATAGGGAAAATGGTCTCTGTCACAATGGTGACCTGATGGTAAGGACCCCAATGTAGAAGGTATTGGGGCATTGTAACGTAAATAACGGCATTAACTTTCCTCCAGGAATTCACAATAGAGGATTGGTACAGAGGAGTCTAGGATTCATATAGGCTCTACCTCTTACCTTCACATTTTTGGGATTCTCTTTGCTTAGAATTGTATTTACTATTTGTTAGAGCTCTTGCACACTCTTTCTCTTTTTCTGCATATGTTGCTGTATGTGTACATTTTTTTTTTTTTTTTTTTTGAGACGGAGTCTTGCTCTGTCGCCCAGGCTGAAGTGCAGTGGCCAGATCTCAGCTCACTGCAAGCTCCGCCTCCCGGGTTCAGGCCATTCTCCAGCCTCAGCCTCCCGAGTAGCTGGGACCACAGGCGCCCGCCACCTCGCCCGGCTAATTTTTTGTATTTTTAGTAGAGACGGGGTTTCACCATGTTAGCCAGGATGGTCTCGATCTCCTGACCTCGTGATCCCTCCGTCTCGGCCTCCCAAAGTGCTGGGATTACAGGCTTGAGCCACCGTGCCCGGCCTTTTTTTTTTGTTTTTTGAGGCAGAGTCTCACTCTGTCGCCGGGGCTGGAGTGCAGTGGCCGGATCTCAGCTCACTGCAAGCTCCGCCTCCCGGGTTTACGCCATTCTCCTGCCTCAGCCTCCCGAGTAGCTGGGACTACAGGCGCCCGCCACTTCGCCCGGCTAGTTTTTGTATTTTTAGTAGAGACGGGGTTTCACCGTGTTAGCCAGGATGGTCTCGATCTCCTGACCTCGTGATCCGCCCGTCTCGGCCTCCCAAAGTGCTGGGATTACAGGCTTGAGCCACCGTGCCCGGCCTGTGTACATTTTTTTGTTGTTGTTCTTTTCTCACTGCTTTACTCACATGTCCCCAGAGTTATCAATCTATTTCTGAGGCAACTCTTGGGGCTTGTTAATGAATTAATTGGCAAAAAGAAGCCTCTCAGGGAACAAAAGCCCGAGCCTGTTTATACCTCTGAACTTCCTATCTCCCTTCCTTTGCTATCTCCCTTGAATGTGATAAAGAATAGACAATTTAAGTGGCTCAAGTAAGTGGCTCTTTTATATTTACAGAAGGCTACACTTGTATATAAAAGGGGATCTGGGTAATAGATAACTAACGGATAGGAAAAAGCCACAAAGGAAAGATTCTATAGCCTTAGAGAGACCATATGATTTACCACCTAAACTGGGATAAAGAGTTTAGGTAGGCTGGGCGTGGTGGCTCACGCCTGTAGTCCTAGCTACTTGGGAGACTGAGGCAGGAGGATCCCTTGAACCCCGGAGGTTGAGCCTGATTGCAGTGAGCTGATTGCTGGCCTGCACTCCAGCCTGGGAGACTGCAGGGGCCATTGAAAACAATATGCTAAGAATAGATAGGGCTCAAGGACAGTATCTCCAGTTGAACTTTTAATGAACTCCAGTAGGCGCCAAGAAGGCAGACAAATAAGGAAGAGCCTAGAGACAAGGAACTAAGCAGAAGGTTACATCTGGGTAGAGAAAGTTTGTTTTGCATTGTGTTATTTCTGCTGACGTGAGGTTTATGGAGTATAAATAAAGTGAGGCGGAGGCTCTGCGCGCGGCCGCCATGTTCTCTGTTTGTCTTTGTCTCTTGTGTCTGTTCATTCTTCACCACCCCCAGCGCGGTCCTCAATAGGAGACAGAGCGAAGTCCTGTCTTTAAAACAAGCAAACAACACCCCCCCCCCCCACCAAAAAATAACCACACACAGATTTTTTTTGGGGCATACACGTATTTTGATCAGTTGCTTAGCTATATCTGTCTCTAATACCATGTTACTGGTAATTTTCTGAAAAATGTATTTTTTTCAATATGGTCTTATTGTTTTAAGTTTTTTCATAAAATTGCCTGCAATCTGTCTCACAGTTGCATTTTATGGTTAACAAATTTAACATTACAGGTATCTTCAATTGATTTTTCTCTATAGATCATGTCTACCTAAAAGGAAGAAGTGTAGGCAAAATATGGAGAGGTCATTTCGGCCATGGTTGAGAACTGCAGCCTGGGACACACTTCCAGGTTGCCTTGAACAGTACTCTGGAGAACAATGCGGAGGTTCAAATTTTTTAAGAAATCAGGAGAGGGGGTGATTGCAAAGTTGTTTATCAAGAATTCTCATTGGTTTAAAGAAATAACATTGGGCTGGGTGTGGTGGCTCACACCTGTAATCCCAGCACTTTGGGAGGCCGTGTCAGGCGGATCACTTGAGGTCAGGAGTTCGAGACCAGCCTGGCCAACATGGTGAAACTCCGTCTCTACTAAAAATACAAAAATTAGCCAGGTGTGTTGGCATGCACCTGTAATCCCAGCTACTCAGGAGGCTGAGGTATGAGAACCGCTTGAATCCGGGAGGCAGAGGTTGCAGTGAGCCGATATTGTGTCCCTGCACTCCACCCTAGGCAACAGAGTGAGACTCCGTCTCAAAAAAAAAAAAAAAAAAAGCCAACAAGGGAGTCTCTCTAGACCAAACTAGAAAGATGGACTCTCATATCCACATCATAACCTAATCATGGGAGTTACATCTCATCACTTTTGCCACATTCTATTGGTTAGAAGCCAGTCATAGGTCCAGCTCACATTCAAGGGGAGGAAATTATAGAAAGATGTGAACACTAGAGGGCAGAGATCATGGGCACCATCTTAGAATTCTTCCCAGTGTTCCCCGGGAACTGGCTCCGAGATTGAGATTTGTGTGCAGGTGGATTACTGGGGGTTGCTTCTGGGAACAACACCTGTAAAGGAGTAAGGAAATCAGACTTGGATAGAGAGGGAGAAGTTTCAATAGAGGCTTCAGCCAACCCCACAGACAGTTCTGAAGCAGAGTTGGTCCTTTAAGAGATGTCCCGAAATGAAGCAAAGAAGCCAGGCCTTTGGAACTGTATTGAGCAATCATTGATGGATGCCCCAGGGAAGTGGGTATAACCTTAGGCAAGGCAGCTTCCTTCAACAGAGGGCAGTTTCTGGGGAGAGACTCAGCTGTGAGCTGTCAGTAACTAATACTCCCAGCAGCCAATAATGAGTGCCTCAGTTCTGAAAGGGAATCTGAGTGATATATCATCATTACACTTGGTTAACTGGAATATCTCCGCAGTCAGTATACATATTTTCCCAGCACCGTGAATAAAAGTCAGTTGAATGAGAAATTGAAAGTACCTCTGATTGGTCCCCTCCTGCAACCAACCAGGCTGGTGGCAGGCCAAGTTTGTATAGGAGTGTAACTGTGTAACTTCACTTCAGCTTCTGATTGGTCACTTTCTGCAACCAATCAGACTGATCATGGACCAGTACTTCATTTGCATGGGGTGTAATGGGAAACCTCTAGAGGGTATTTAAATCCCAGAAACTTCTGTAATCAAGCTCATGAGCTGCTTGCTCAGGCCTGTTCTTGCCCTGTAGAGTATACTTTTGAAACCGCCTTTGCAAAAATCATAACTGAGGAAATTATGACAGTGAAAGAGATCAGACCTAACCTACCTTATCTTCCTTCTAACTTCTAAAATGTCTTTGTTCATTCCTGGGTATAGGCCAAACTAGCCTTGGGAAGGAATTTATAGTGTAAACTCTGAGAAAAAATTGATAATAGCCCTTTCCCCTTCTTGGCGGGGACCAGATTAGAAATTACGGTTTAGGGACCATGCAGCCTCCGGCTGCAAAAGTCTGAACCTCCCCAAATTGCTCCTGGGAATAATATCACCATTGCAAAACCTAAGATCAGTGCTTGAGATGTTTTGCAGCCCCTGCATTCTCATGCAGCAGAAGACACCACCCAGACTGATAATCTGGCTCAACTAGCTTCACGATCCCACCCAGGAAGAACTCACTTCTGCAAGAATTCACTTCGACCTCCTGTTATTTCATCTTCATCCCGACCAATTAGCACTCCCCACTTTCTCAACCCATACCCGCCAAATTATCCTTAAAAACTCTGATTCCGGAATGCTCAGGGAGACTGATTTGAGTTATAATAAAACTCTGGTCTTCCGCACAACGGCTCTGCGTGAATTACTCTTTCGCCATTGCAATTTCCCTGTCTTGATAAATCAGCTCTGTCTAGGCAGCGGACGAAGTGAACCCATTGGGTGGTTACACTTTCGTTTTCAATACATCTCTGCTTTTATTGCTTAATTCATTCCTTGCTTTGTGCATTTTGTCCAGTTCTTAGTTCAAGACGCCAAGAATTTGGACACCCCCACGGGTAACAAGACTACAGGTGCCCGCCACCACGTCTAGCTAAATTTTTTTATTTTGGTAGAGATGTGGTTTTGCCATGTTGCTCAGACTGGGTTTTTTTTTTTTTTTTTTTTTTGTATTTTTAGTAGAGATGGGCTTTCGCTATGTTGCTCAGGCTGGTCTCGAACCACCTGGCTCGAGGAATCCGCCAGCCTTGTCCTCCCAAAGCGCCGGGATTAAAGGCGTGAGCCACAGCGCCTGGCCCACTAAACTTCTCTGTGCATCAGCTACTTCATTTGCCTAATGAGGATGAAAGTAGTCACTTCTGCGTTTTGTGAGCTTTGGTTAATACACGAAAAATGCCATATGTGTTTGCCATTAGCATCCATCATGCCATAACCAAAAAAATTACATTGCATTTTTATTTTTAAAAAGGTGGGGGCCAGAGTGGACCTGGGCCTTTTCCAACTTATGAGAGGTCTCTTATTAAGTAAGACTTAAGTAGCAGAATTCCATGAAGGGAGCTGGGAAACCAGGATTTTCTAAAAGGAGGTGGCATTTGCATTGATCCTGGTAGGGCAGCTGCGAATTCCATGGGATAGGGGGTGGAGCCTTTTCCAAGGCAGTCCTGGGCTTACACTGGGCTGCGGCTGCTCTGGGCGCGCTTCCGGGAAACGCAGCGGCGCCGACCTTGGGTCTCGCGCATTCTTCACGTCCGTTCGTAGCGTCATCCGGATCTTCGCCGCTTCACTTGTGGGCCCCCGCGCCCCGCGATGCTTCCCGCTCCGCCCCTAAGTCGGGAAGGTTCCTTGCGGTTCGCGGCGTGCCGGACGTGACAAACGCAAGCCGCACGTCTCACGAGTACCTTCGCAGACGGACAGCGACAGGGAGCAATGGCAGCGCGCCGACCGCGATGGGCCGTGGCCAATAGCGGCTGCTCAGCACGGCGCGCCGGGAGCAGCGGCCGGGAAGGGGCGGTGCGGAAGGCGGGGTGTGGGGCGGCAGTGCAGCCCCTGTTCCTGCCCGCGTGGTGTTCGGCATTCTTCTCTTCCCGAGCGCAAGTCTGCAGCAGGCTCCCGGGTTGTCCGAATCACCGACCTCTCTTCCCAGCTGTATTTCCAAAATGTCGCTTTCTAACAAGCTGACGCTGGACAAGCTGGATGTTAAAGGGAAGCGGGTCGTTATGAGGTAATTCCGCACGTTTGCCCGTGTGGCCTCTGTGCTCTGTCGCAAACCTCTTTGGCCTGAGCCGACTTGTTCTCTCGTCTGCTCTACGTCGCTTTTAGCTTTTGGCTGGGCCCCACGGGTCCTAGGCTTGGAGGGCGAGGCTGCTCAGGGGTTTGGTGGTTTCTAGCCGCATTTTCTGCAGCCCAGAAAGCAGCCGAAACCCCCTTCGGGGATGGGTCCGACTAAGGAAGGGCTGAGATTGCTGCTGGGACCCATTTTGTCCTTTTTCCTATTGGTGAAATGCAGTTCCGTTGCCTCCACCTCCCAGTCGGCTAGATGAGACTTAATGCTTATCCTACAAATCTCTAGGCTTCAAGGAAGGGACCTTGAAAGGTCATCTTGTTCATTTCCCTTCCCCCACGCTCCTAGATCGTCGCAGACAAATGAGAAACGGCCCACATCTCACAGGTCCCTGCACAAAAGGGTATCTTTCCAAGAGGATGTTGATTTAACTGTTCAGGAGTAGACCCCCCAGTCCCCTACCACTAAAGAATTGGGGTGGGAGGGTAGGGCGGGGCGCACCGGAGGAGGCCCTGCAGAGCTTATGTAACAGGCCTCTGCTGCCCTGCAGCGTGGTATCGTTGGACTCTTGGGCACAGGATTTGCATCAGGATTGTGACATACTAGGTAATGGTAGAGCAGGGTGTGGCTGCTCATACTTGCTGGCCTCCAACCTCATCCCCACGTGTGGCTAGAAAATCAGAATTTTAAAAGTGGGAGAAGGTTCCTTGTGCACTTTGGGTCTCTTACTCTGCGCATGTGGATCTCTGGTCACTTGCCAACACGGCTTCTCTCTTATCTGCCAGAATTGTTGGTATAGTGTGGAGCTTTTACCTTTATCCTTTTTGTCACGTGCGGTGTATTTGTGCATGCCAGGAGCAAGGTGCAGGAGGATGAGTCGGTATGTAACTGATGGACTTGACTGTTCATATACCTTAACAGGATCCAAGAGTGGTGTTTTTGAGGGTTCATAAAGGTTTCTGTTGATAGCATTTTGCAACCTTGACCTTTTTGGGAAGTGGTTGATTGATGGGTAGGCATGTGGCTGGTGTAATCTAGCCCCTTTTCCAATTTGGGCTGGTTCAAGTGAGGGCTTGTGTTGGATATTAACAGACAGATAAGTCAGTAGGAGATCTCCCTTTAACTTTAAACATATGAGGACACGTTTGAGTTAGGGAAGTGTATGGGTACTCTAAAAGTACGTGTAGCTCTCCCCTTCTCTCTAATTTCACTTTGGTCAATATTACTTTGCAGGTAACCTCTGCCCTGCTGTGGAGATAGAATAACCCAATAATTTACGTCTATGAAAAATACCTGGTTTCCACATTTCCCCAAATGGCATAGGCCTTTGTAATCTGGACAAAGTAGGAATCACAGCCATGTTAGTACTAGAAGAGTGCCCTTTCTGGCCCTCATATAATCCTAATAAAAGGGGATAGACCCTGTAAAAAACAGGACAGGTGGACATTGGCATGCAACTAGCTTTTAGGTTTTAATTAGTTCCTTGCATCTCCCCTGTGTTCGAGGCTGATTCTTCCAGATGCATGGACCAACTAAAAGACAAAGAGTGGGACATCATGCGGATAACCTTCCTATAATTGCAGTCTTGGGCTTTATTTCCTCTCTCTGTAGGGAAACTGGCTTGAAGAAGCTAGCTGGGGGTGGGATTGTAGGAGCTGCTTAACTTTTCTCCCTCTGGACCTAATAAAGTTTCATTTAGCACACACCAATCCAAAGCCATGAAATGATTGGCTAGTCATGTTTTGCCGATGGAAAATGACCTGTTCAGGGTTACTGAACTACCAAGTTGGTGGCAGAGCTGGGAGTACAATTTAGGTCTCCTTGGCTATCAGCTAGATCCTCTAGATCAGCTAGATATTCGAGACAATATCAGCTAGATATTCGAGACAATGACCAAGGATACGTTGAAATAGACCTTTCTCCTGTAATAGAGCTTTCTCCTGTAATCTGGATACCTTCTTATTTAGGCTGAGGACATCGTTCCCTGATTATTAATGTATTTCTTGTGAACAGAGAGTTTCGTTGTAGGCCTACTTTTTTGGAGGTGCTTAGGCAGCCATGTGGTGTCAGCTCAATTCTTTTTTGTTTCAACGTGGTGGTTGCTGGCAGTGTTTCCGGAGTGGGGCTTCCTGAGTAGTGGCTGCCTCGTTTGTCGTCTTTGTCCTGCAGAAGTGAACTCTGGTATTTGCTGACTCTTCTGGTCCGCTGGTTTGGATTGCCAAGGGAAATTGATTTGTTGAGGGAAAATGGGGTAGCCAGAAACCTCTGACTTGTTAATTACCAGGTTCCATCTTAGTTTTTTAGGACTCCCAGTTGACTTTACAGCCTCTTTGAATACACTTCTGCTTATTTTTGTGGTAATTTCCTTTCTTTCTCTCATAGGTTGCCAGTCATCCTTTGCTTGCACTTCCTTTTTGCTTGCTCCTGCCTGTTTTTTTAAACCTCACTGGTTTTCTCCAACCTGTTGTAACTTGTAAAGAAACTGCTTTGATGTAGTGGGAAGAGAAACAGGAAAAAATTGAGAGCAGAGAAAAAGTCTCTAAGACACTCACAATATCCCAGTTTTCCATGTGGGGCAGTGAAGCATTGATGGACATGGTTCCTTTGAGAGTTTTTAATGGAACTGGACCTGGGACCTGAGATTTCAGGGGATAGAGACTTGATATTCTTATTCCAGCTAAACCAGTATATTTTTTAATGTTTTATTTTGAAATAATTAAAGATTCATGGGCGGTTACAAAGTTAGAGAGGTCTTGTGTTCACCCATTTTCCCCTAATTAATGCATCTTACCTAATTATAGTATAATATCAAAAGTAGGAAATTGCACTTGTGTGTGGTTCTATGCCATTTTTACATGCATAGATTTGTGTAACCACCACCACAATCAAGATACAGAACTATTCATTCAATCACCACCAAGATCTCCTTCTTGCTACCCCTTTATAATAATAACCACCCTGTTTCCTAACTCCTGGTAACTACTGATCTGTCCACTGTTTCTAAAATTTTGTCACTTCAAAAATACTATACAGTTAGAATCACGTGGTGTATAACCTTTTGGGATTAACTTTTTTCACTTAGCATAATGTCCTCAAAATTTATCCACATTGTCACATGTATCAAAAGTTCATTCCTGTGTATTCTTGAGTAGTATTCCATGGTATGGATGTATCATAGTTTCTTTAACTATCATTGAAAGGTATTAGGGTTGTTTCTGATTTGGGGCTATTACAGATAAAGCTGTGAACATTTGTATACAAGTCTTGGTATGGTCATTTTTCATGGGTAAACACCTAGGAGTGGAATTGCTGGGCCACATCCTTTTGAGGTATCATCCCCAGACTGTTTTCCAAGGTGGCTGCAGCATTTTATATTTCTACCAGCAGTATGTGAATAATGAGTTTCTCTGCATCATTACCAGCACTTGGTGGTGCTATTATTTTTTATTTTAGTTATTCTTCGTTCTGATGGATATGTAGTAATAACTGACTTTGTGCCTGAAGTAAAGCTCAGGAGTGTTATAAGGAAACAAAAAAAAAAAAAAAAAAAAAGGAAATTGTGCATATTTTATGTAAAATGGAACAAGTAGAATCTGTAGGCAAGAGCAGTTCCTGTGTTGGAGTCCTCAGAGGAGAAGTAAAAGCAGAGCTGTTTGAGTGTAGGAGATGAGGGGAGGTAATCCAGAGGGCATTGAGGAGAGAGTATAAACCAAGTCTAATTCATTAGTAAGCTGACACCATGGCAGCTAGGATAGATGAGACAGATTCTTAGGTGTCTCTGCCCAAAGATATTTCTCTCTGTAAGGGTTGGGGGTTGGAGAGTAGCACTGCAAGAAGTGGCTTGTGCCCATCCTTTTGCCATTAGTCCTTTTGAGCATAGGCCTTCTGGGAGGTTGCATGGGGCAAAATGACCCATGGTAATGGGATACTCTCTCTTCTTTGGAATGTACTTTAAGGCTGGCAGGCACCTTGTTCAGGATATTTAAAGAAGACAGAGAATCAAGTGGCCTGAAGCAAAGTAGAGTGTATTTCTTTCATCAGAGGCTTACTGCCTTTAATTTTGAAGACTTTAAAACATGTTTTAATATAGAATTATTTTTCTTCAACCTACCTTTGGAAAGGCTGTTCTTCAGTGAGGTGGATTGGAGTTCAGGCCTAGTGGATATAGGAAATTGGTGGTCTTCTCAGTATGTCTGTAGGAGTTTGTAATTGCCTTAGCCTTAGAGAGGAAGGGGTATTTAAAAAGGCAGATGAAAAAGATGGAGGCTTATCATCAAGGATAGCAGTAGTCTTCCTGATTAGGTCATACTTCACTGTAGTCCCTTTGCAAGTGATGCTAGCTGTTTTAGTAGTGGTTGATGTACTTGTCAAATCACAGAATTACATGTTGGAGAAACATATAACAACTACTAACACTTTTATGGCACTTACTGTGTGTCAGGTACACTTCTTAGCACTTTACAAATTGCTGGCTGACTTAATTCTCTCAATAACTACGAGGTAGATACTGTCATCCCCATGAGAAAAAAATCACTTAAAAATGATCATGCTAGGCACAGACCTTAAAAATAGCTACTATACATTATTGTTTTCATTCACATTGAAGTAGGCTGAGGTTCCAAGGAGTTCAGAATAATTGGTTCTTAAGAATGGTAACACAGTAATCTGTTGGGTAAGAGAGACTGCAGTGCATTATTATCTTGTGTCATCTTGATTACTTCCCTTCTAATTTGCCTGTTTGTCAGGTGGGCTGGGGCACATGTCCCACCCTCTCTTCTCAGGCTTTTTGAAAGAGGCTGTCTTATGTTAGTGTGTATTGCTTGAAGGACCCCTAGTCTTAAGGCCCCAGACTTTCTCCAAAAAGAATGATTTTCTCAGGCTGGGCGTGGTGGCTCAAGCCTGTAATCCTAGCACTTTGGGAGGCCGAGACGAGTGGATCACGAGGTCAGGAGATCGAGACCATCCTGGCTAACACGGTGAAACCCCGTCTCTACTAAAAAATACTAAAAAACTAGCCGGGCGAGGTGGTGGGCGCCTGTAGTCCCAGCTACTCGGGAGGCTGAGGCAGGAGAATGGCGTAAACCCGGGAGACGGAGCTTGCAGTGAGCTGAGATCCGGCCACTGTACTCCAGCCCAGGCGACAGAGCGAGACTCCGTCTCAAAAAAAAAAAAAAAAAAAAGAATGATTTTCTCTTAGTGTGTTTTATTTTTCCAGTTAATTTTTTTCTCCAGTCATGTTAGTTTCACGAGGACCAGAAATAGTATCAAGGGAATTAGGATCAAGATGCATTCCTTATTATTCCTCACCCCTCCAGCTGCTACCCAGATACTATTGTGCCAGACCCAGACAGATATCTTTTTAGATGGAACTGGCTTTAGCTTCCCAGATCTTCAGGGCTAGTTCCTGTGATTTAAGTTAGGTTTTATTTTTTTAAAATTCTTTTTAAAGTATGAGTACATACCCAAAAGGGCACAAATCACAATTTCAAAGAATTACCACAGAATGAGCACGTTTGTATGATCACTGAGGTTAAGAGATAGAACATTACCAGAACCCCAAAGCCTCTGGTGTCCTATCCCAGTCACCACTCCCTCCATCCTCCCCATGACTAACCACTATTTTAACTTTTAATGCCACTGATTATTTTTAAGATGAGATTTGAATTTCCAGCTTATTTAACTGGTTCATTAAAAGTGCATCTCCTAATCTTTGATGGAACAATAAGTTGATCATGGTCTTGAATCTTTCTTTTTTAGAGTCGACTTCAATGTTCCTATGAAGAACAACCAGATAACAAACAACCAGAGGTAAGGTCCCTGCTAAGCCTTGAGCTGGGTTTAAATGTGTGGGTACATAGGATGAAATGTTTTTCCTTTCATATTGTGTTATGGAACTGTAGCAACTTGAGACATACGATTTTGGCTTTCTGTCAACCCACTATCTGATCTGCTTTCTTATTTATGAGAATATACAAATGTAAGCAAAATCTTTAAGAAAGTGATTCCCTTCCCTTTGTTTTTTGAAAGTTAGAAGAATTTGGAGTTCATTTTTTTTTTTTTTTGAGACCCCAGATAGGGTCTCACTCTGTCACCCAGACTGGAGTGTAGTGGTGTGATCACGGTTCACTGCAGCCTTAACCTTCTGGGCTCAAGCAATCCTTTGGCCTCAGCTTCCTGACTAGCTGGGACAACAGATGCATGCCACTACGCCTGGTTAAATTAAAACAATATGTTTTTGTAGAGATGGGGTCTCACTGTGTTGCCTAGGCTGTTCTCAAACTCCTGGACTCAAGTGATCCTCCTGTCTTGGCTTCCTAAAGTGCTGGGACCACAGGTGTGAGCCACCACACCTGGCAGAGGTATTCATTTTTAAAGAATATAAAAGTTGGCTGGGTGCGGTGGCTCACACCTGTAATCCCAGCACTTTGGAAGGCTGAGGCAGGAGGATTGCTTGAGGCCAGTAGTTCGAGAACAGCCTGGCCAACATAGTGAGACACCATCTCTATAAAACACACAAAAATAAAAAGAATATAAAAGTTTAAAGTTACTTGGCTTCTCTTGCAAAATGAAGATCTATGTAAGAGAAGGATTTTAAAAGTACCAGTAGTTATTAAGGTTATGTGTAGTTTTACAAGCCCTCATTCCAGATGGCTCAGATAAAGTCAATTTTTGAGAATTTTCGTTTGTTTTTGCTTCTAAAAAACAAACAGGAAAGACTTCAGAAGTGCATTTTCAGTCAGTTTAGCTGCTCCAATGTCTTGGATCCTAGATTCAGAAACAGAAATTTTAAGTGAGAGTACTGCTCTTGCTTTTGACTAGATTGTAAAAGGTCTTTATTTATTTTTGTCTTTACTTTTTAATTTTTAATTTTTGTAGAATATATATATATATGGGTTACATGAGATATTTTGATACCATCAAGAAGGTTTTTATTTAATTTTTTTCTTTTTTTTTTTTTTTTGAGACAGGGCCTCGTTCTGTTGCCCAGGCTGAAGTGCAATGGCACGATCTTGGCTCACTACAGTCTCTGCCTCCTGGGCTCAAGTGATCCTCCCATCTCAGCCTCCCAGGGAGCTGGGACCACAGGTGTGGGCCACCACACCTGGCTACTTTTTTGTATTTTTTTTTTTTGTAGAGACAGGGTTTTGCCATGTTGCCCACGCTGGCCTTGAACTCCTGGACCTTGCCCACCTTGGCCTCTCAAAGTGCTGGGA
The DNA here is from genome assembly GCF_007565055.1 of Rhinopithecus roxellana. Classification (NCBI taxonomy): domain Eukaryota; kingdom Metazoa; phylum Chordata; class Mammalia; order Primates; family Cercopithecidae; genus Rhinopithecus; species Rhinopithecus roxellana. The sequence continues at coordinate 50,015,311 of NC_044555.1, forward strand.
TTCCAGGCGTGAGCTACTGTGCTCAGCCTATTTTAAATTTTAAATGAAGGGTTGTATTGGCAAGGTGCTTTCCAATGATGTAGACCAGTGGCATCTAATAGAAATATAATGTGAGTCAAAATTGTATTAATTAAATGAAAGGGACATTTAACTTTTTTGGTACTAAGTCTTCAAGATCTGGCATGTGTTTTTATACTTACAGCACATCTCAATTTGATCTAGTTATATATCTAGTACTCAACAGACACACAGACTAAATGACTGTCGTACTGGATGGTGCAGGTCTAGACCCAGAACATTTTCAGGTATTGGTCCCAGAATAGAGCCTGTCATTTTGCCAAGCACATATCTCTTATATCTGTTAAATATTAATAGCGTAAGATATTTTAGAAATATAACTTTTTTAATCATTCCATTCTTTGCTCAGATGTCATATTATCAGACTGTTCCTGGCCATCCTGTCTAAAAATCTCCTCTACCATTGTTCTCCAATTATTTTTGTCCTCAAAAGTAGGGAGACAAAAATGAGGAACAATGGTGTGTTTTTTTCTGTATCTCACCATCTGATGTATTACATGTACACACACATACGTACATGTTTATTGTCTCTCTCCATTAGAATTTCACTTCCATGAGAACATAGACTTTTTTTTTTTTTTTTTTTTTTTTTTTTTTTTTGAGAAGGAGTCTCGCTCTATCTCCCAGGCTGGAGTGCAGTGGCCGGATCTCAGCTCACTGCAAGCTCCGCCTCCCGGGTTCACGCCATTCTCCTGTCTCAGCCTCCCGGGTAGCTGGGACTACAGGCGCCGCCACGTCGCCCGGCTAGTTTTTTGTAGTTTTTAGTAGAGACGGGGTTTCACCGTGTTAGCCAGGATGGTCTCGATCTCCTGACCTCGTGATCCGCCCGTCTCGGCCTCCCAAAGTGCTGGGATTACAGGCTTGAGCCACCGCGCCCGGCCGAACATAGACTTTTTAAAGAAGTTTTCCGTTTCATTCTCAGAACCTGGAATGATGCCTGGCACAAAAGAAGCATTAACTATTTGGTGAATAAATAAATGCTTTTCTTTATCAATTTTAATTTCTTATAAACTGGCAAAATGGCAAGTTAGTAGCAGGTTTGTAACAAAACTTTTAAATGTCTAAAGGGAGTTAATTTTTTGATTAATTTGTAATGTAATAAATGTGATACGTTATGGAAACCAAGCTCTGTACAGTGCAATTATTTTTTCCTACATAAAAAAGTGACTTAGTATCTATTAATATAATAGGTGCAGAAAAGTTACTACATGTTTTTGATTTTTCCCCAAATTTCCTTTGATGGTTTCAAGATTTGAGAATTTTATGTATTTTCCATAGTCACATAAGAAGAGTGTGTTCAGGGGTCCCCAAGACCACCCACATATCTTATGATGATTTACTAGGATTCAGAGTTGTTCTCATGGCTAAAGTTTATTACAGTGAAAGAATGCATGACAAGATTAGGAAGAGGAAAAGACCATGGGGCAGTCTAGAGAAATCCATGGGCTTCCAGTTTCCCATGAGGGGACACATCAAGTGTTTTTCTTCAGCTGTGAAAAATGCAGTAATTGTCTGCAATATTTCTGCCTGGAGAATCCTGCTAGAGACTCAGATCCCAAGATTTTTGTTGGGAACTGGTCATGTAGGTATCCTCTGCCTAGCAACTACCAAAATTCTAAACTTTGGCTGGGTGTGGTGGCTCATGCCTATATTCCCAGCAGTTTGGGAGGCTGAGGCTGGCAGATAACTTGAGCCCAGGAGTTCAAGACCAGCCTGGACAACATGGCAAAACCCCTACAAAAAATACAAAAACTAGCTGGGCATGGTAGTACATTCCTGTAGTTCCAGCGACTTGGGAGGCTGAGGTGGGAAGATCACCTGAGCCCCCGGGGAGGTTGAAGCAGCAGTGAGCCGAGATTGTGCCTCTCCACTCCAGCCTGCTGGGTGACAGTGAGACCCTGTCTCAAAAAAAAAAAAAAAAAATTCTAGACTTCTAGAGTGGGGCAGGTGTTCAGCATAAATCACCATGTTTGTATAGACAGTCTAGGAAGAGTGAATAGCCCTTGTTGGTCTTGTCACTTGTCAGTTAACTTTGAAAGCCAAGTTCCCAGATACCAGCCAGGATCCAGTCTTGCAAACAGGTCCTTCTGTAGATAGCAGCCTCAGGCCTGCTGTGTTAACTCTTTTCTGTGAAAGGGGCAGATACATAATGAGATTGTACAATCCTAGGTGGAGGGTTGGCATTGTATTTAACTTCTTCCCCTAAGGACCACCATTGAATTACTGATAAGTAGATTTGAAGGAACTTGGAGAAGAAAAGGAACTTTATGCTTTATGAGATTATCAGTAAAGTAGTTCCCACTAATTTCTAGGACTAACTTCCTTCTGTTTGTTGTCTCTTTTTGGTTGCAGGATTAAGGCTGCTGTCCCAAGCATCAAATTCTGCTTGGACAATGGAGCCAAGTCGGTAGTCCTTATGAGCCACCTAGGCCGGCCTGATGGTGTCCCTATGCCTGACAAGTACTCCTTAGAGCCAGTTGCTGTAGAACTCAAGTCTCTGCTGGGCAAGTAAGTGCCAGGCTCTGGTGCTGGTAGACTTTGTGGTGGGGGAGGTTGTCAAGCACGTTGTTACTGGTTCTTAACTTTCAGACTGCTCAAGTGTCTTCATCTCTTCCTCTCCTCAGGGATATTCTGTTCTTGAAGGACTGTGTAGGCCCAGAAGTGGAGAAAGCCTGTGCCAACCCAGCTGCTGAGTCTGTCATCCTGCTGGAGAACCTCCGCTTTCATGTGGAGGAAGAAGGGAAGGGTAAAGATGCTTCTGGGAACAAGGTAGGACCTGTGATTTTGACATTATTGGGGATGAGGGCCTGAGTCTGTAAGAGACTGGTTGAAGAATAGAGAAAGCTCATTTAGTTTTCCTTAGACACCTTTTATTGAAGTATACAATACACAGCTTGATGGATTATCTCAAAGTAAACACACTTGTGTAACCACCACCTAGGTCAAGGGATAGAATATTACCAGCGTCCCAGAAGCCCTCCTTCATGTTCACGTGATGTTTAAATATGTTTGAAAAGTATGTGAACACCTTTGTCGTGGAAGAGTATTCGAAAGTGATTATGATGGTCATGATGATGTCACCTTGGATTTAAGGCATTTTCTTAAGACGTATAAAGCATGTTCCTTTAAATCTCTCTTTAAGATAAAGAGGTACAGGTATCACCTTATTTCATAAAGAAACTAAGCCTCAAAAAAAAAAACTTTAGTTTCTGAAAGGCAGTCATATGATTAAAGTTAGAGGCAGTGGTGCTGTTGGTGGGCTTTAGAGCTCAGCCCATTCAATCAGCAAACTTTTTCTGTAAATGGCCAGATAGTTAATATTTTAGGTTTTCTGTGTTGTGCAGTCACTTCCGTCTGCATATAGTCTCTGTTGGAACTACTCATCTCTGCCGATGTTGTGCAAAAGCAGCCTAGATAACTCACCAAACAGATTACTGTGAACTGACAACCGGAATTCAAATATTCAATGATAAAACTGTCTCTTTGCAGATGATTTTGAATTTGCGCATTGGCTAGAAAGGAAGCTGAAGGCATTTTTTAGTACTTTCCACTATTCTGGTCTTTAGTGTCTCAGAGAACAAGATGCTCCGAGTCTAGTATCTCAGTCTCCTTTGGCTTCTCACATTTCTTAAGGTCATTGGGAGTGCCTGCTTTCAAGCAGTTTCTGTTTTTAGCACCAAAGGTGCTGGTCTTGCCTTATCCTGCTTTTGGCATGGTCTTGCTACAGTATTAGGAGTCAAATGCTGACCTAAAATTTGGTGTCCTTTTAAACTGGAATTCATGATGCGTGAACTCTAGGGCTTAGAAGTGGCAGGAGGCAATGGGCAAATTGAAGCAAAACTTTTTATTTAGGAAATGATGAGCTGACTGTGCTAGTCTATGACTATTTTAGTTAATTGACTTGACATTCACTATCCAATGGCTTTTAATACCTGACATTTCAGGAGTCAGTCCCAAGTTCAAAATGGATTAAAAAAACAAAGTGAGGCTGGGCACGGTGCCTCACACCTGTAATTCCAGCACTTTGGGAGGCTGGATCATGAGGTCAGGAGTTCAAGACCAGCCTGTCCCAACATGCTGAAGCTCCGTTTCTACTAAAAATACAAAAAAGTTGGGCATGGTGGCAATTGCCTGTAATCCCAGCTACTCGGGAGGCTGAGGCAGGAGAATTGCTTGAACCGAGGAGGTGGAGGTTGCAGTGAGCCGAGTTTGCGCCACTGCATTCCAGCCTGGGCAACAGAGCAAGACTCTGTCTCAAAAAAACCACAAAAACAAAGTGAGGACATGAGGACATAAACATTTTCCCTTTATCCAAAGTGCCCACATTGATCTTTTAAGGGCCTTCTCTTTCTTCTAGTTATTTGCAGATCAGTAAATGAGAAATGAGTTCTGATTGATATTGTTTATTTCCATGGCACCTTTGTTCATGAAGAGCTTTCAGTTTACCCCGTTTTTCCTTAAATATCTTTTTAAAGAGACAGGGTCTTGTTCTGTTGCCCATGGTGGAGTGCGGTGGCATGATCCTAACTCATTGCAGCCCTCAAACTTGTGGGCTGAAGTGATCTTCCTGCCTCATCCTCGTGAGAGGACTATAGGCACATACCACCATGCCCAACTGACTTTTACTTTTTTTTTTTTTCTGGTAGAGACGGGGTCTTGCTATGTTGCCCAGGCTCATCTCGAACTCCTGGGCTTAAGTGATCCTCCCATGTTGGCCTCCCAAAGTGTTGGGATTATAGGTGTGAACTACTGCCCCGGCCTCCTTAAATAGTTCTTAAATGGAGGGGTTATTATGCCTTTTTGACAGAAGGGAAAATTTCAGAAAGAACAACTTCCCAAAGGTTACACAATGAATTAGTGTCAGAGCTGGACATAGAACTCAGGTCTCCTTACATTTGAGCATTGTTATAATTACTACATGTGTCATCTTCCAATCACTAGTGGCAGATGTTATTCTATTCTAGAGAGGTTATGGGAGTGCCACAATCTTCAATTTTAGCATTAGTGCCTCAGCAATTCTTTGAGTCTTTAGGGAAAAGCCCCATTTTTTATGGCAGTCCCCTTCACCTCCTTGATACATAGGAGCATAGGAGTGGGCAGTGACTAAAATGAACATCCGCTTTGTGCTGTGTACTCTTCTGTGTCATGTCTCCTTTCATCTGGCTTGCTTCCTGTGCATCTTTGCTTAATCTCCTGCCAGAGACTCTGTTTTGCTTATCCTCCCATCTTGCTTTCTGTCCCCTTTGGGGTATCCTTTGATGGCAAGCTGACATTTCAAAGCTCTATGTTTAACTTCTACATTTTCTTCCTCTCTCTTTTTGTAGAAGTATATTTCTTGTGTTCTCAGATGCCTAGCTTCCAGACAAGGCCATAAAATACCTCTTTGTCAATGTAAAGTGTTTCTGAAGTCCTTTTCTGTTGTCATGTTTCCATCTGCCTTCTCTGTCCCAGCTTGCCCTTGTTGCTTTTATAAGGAATATGTGTGAGAGCCCCTTTCACTTCACAGAAAAGCCTTGGTAGTCAGCAGCTTGAGTCAAGTATGATACTATCACAAGGAGAATGTTTAAAATGAGGAACTAAGTCAAGGAGAGGGAAGGATAATCAGAACCTTGAGCTGAAGGCTGGGGAGAGGCTAGTGGGATGTTGTTAACTTCATGTGATTAGAGGTTAAGCTATTGTTCAGGAATATTAGGTTTGCAATTTGAGGGAAGTTAAGGGAGAGTAGAAACATGTAGAAATGACCAAAGTACCTGGAATATTTGGAAGAAAGAACACATCCTACTGCTGGTTGTAAAAAAATCACTGTCCCACCTACTCAGGGTCTTTAGAGATGTTTAAGAGGACTCTTGGTATGTGAAACGCTTTTATAGTTGTCTTTGGAGCTATCACATTTTCTGTTTTTGTTTTTCTCTATAGGTTAAAGCCGAGCCAGCCAAAATAGAAGCTTTCCGAGCTTCACTTTCCAAGCTAGGGGATGTCTACGTCAATGATGCTTTTGGCACTGCTCACAGAGCCCACAGGTACCAAGAACCTTGTTGACTACCACACTAAGAACAGCATTCCTGTTTACTTGAGTAGCCCAAGCTCTGGGTTGCTTTTGGAGAGTCCTGTATTATACTGTAATCCTTTCAGCTTCTCTAATTGGAACTGCCACTGTGGCTCTTGTTGAGTAGCTCTCATCCAAAAAGCAAATAAAAGTAAAAAAATGTTGGTGACTGTAGAGCCTTTTGTGGAGTTTCAGGAAGAGGTTGCTCTTTCTCACCTTAGATACTTTGTACAGAGTTATCGTTTTATGAACGTTATAAGATCAGACTCTCATGCTGTCAGTAGGAAGCAAATTGAGGAATCCTCTTCTGCTATCATTAACCGGCCAATTACTCATCTGTGATTTGCCCTTTGGCCTGCTGAAGAGTGTTAACTGGGTATCTTAAATTCTACCTAAGTTCATTACTTTTTACTCTTTCCCCTTGACCTTGCATTATTAGTTAAAAATCTTAACTTGTACCTAAGTGTTTTTTGTTGCAATGTAGGGATGAAAACCATGATTTCTTGCAGTCCAAAAGTAGAACTATTTTAGTGATAAGGAGCTGGCCTCTAGGACTAGGAGGAATGATAGGGATTGACTAGAATTTGAATGTCTTTGATCTTTTCTAGCTCCATGGTAGGAGTCAATCTGCCACAGAAGGCTGGTGGATTTTTGATGAAGAAGGAGCTGAACTACTTTGCCAAGGCCTTGGAGAGCCCAGAGCGACCTTTCCTGGCCATCCTGGGCGGGTATGAAGAACTCTTTAAGATCATGCTTTAAGTATTGTTTGCCTGGTAGTAGGCCATAACTTGGGTGGTTTATTGTCATACAGCTCAGTCACACTGGGTAACTGAGGAGAATTTAATAAAGGAACTACAGGCTGGGCATGGTGGCTCACACCTGTAATCCCAGCACTTTGAGAGGGCCCAGGCAGGAAGATCGCTTGAGCCTAGGAGTTTGAGACGGGCCCAGGCAACAAAGTGAGACCCCATGTCTACAAAAAAAATTAGCTGGGCGGTGGTGGTATGCACCTGTGGTCCCAGCTACCAGAGAGGCTGAAGTGGGAGGATCACTTGAGCCTGGGAGGTAGAGGCTGCAGTGCACTGTGATCACACCACTGCACTCCAGCCTGGGTGACAGAGCAAGACCCTGTTTCAAAATGAGTGAATGAATCAATGAATGAATAAATAAATAAATAAAATACAGAGGTGTGGGTAGGGTTCAGGAAACCGCAGAGGGACAGTACAGTAATTTGGGGCTAGCAACAGGCATCACCATCTCTAGGCCTGAAGGGACAAAGGGAGGGAAATGGTTATCAGAATTCAGAGGACAGTCGTTGAGGAGAGAGCTATCTGATGGGAACTGTAGCCTTTGGTCAGAGGACACAAGATCTGGTAGGGAGGGGGAGCGAGGACAATAAATATTCTAATCTTTCAGTCTCCTGCTGCTGCGCTCCCTCCTACCCTCAATTTGGCTGAAACCCAAATGGAAACCAGAGGGCAAGAAAGCTCCTTGATGTAGTCCATGCAGGTCTGCCTCCTGTGACACAACAGGGTAGAGAAGGATAGAAGATGGTTCTGCAGGGAAGAATGGGAAAGATCCACCATAGGTGCTCATCTAGCAATTTTGAAGTGTGTGAGCCTTTTACATACATACAACCTGGCAAGGTATAACTATGAAAACCTCTTCATATGTGTTTAATATATAATTTAGACCTAATTTCTCCAGATTACATACCTATTTTATTTTTTCTCCTATAGGGTAAGGCAGCAAGTAGATAATGATTTTCTTTTTTTTTTTTTTTTATTATACTTTAAGTTCTAGGGTACATGTGCATAACGTGCAGGTTTGTTACATATGTATACTTGTGCCATGTTGTTGTGCTGCACCCATCAACTCGTCAGCACCCATCAGGTCATCATTTATATCATGTATAACTCCCCAGTGCAATTCCTCCCCCCTCCCCCCTCCCCATGATAGGCCCCAATGTGTGATGTTCCCCTTCCCGAGTCCAAGTTTCCTCATTGTTCAGTTCCCACCTATGAGTGAGAACATGCGGTGTTTGGTTTTCTCTTCTTGTGATAGTTTGCTAAGAATGATGGCTTCCAGCTGCATCCATGTCCCTACAAAGGACGCAAACTCATCCTTTTTTATGGCTGCATAGTATTCCATGGTGTATATGTGCCACATTTTCTTAATCCAGCCATCCCACTACTGGGTATATACCCAAAGGATTATAAATTATTCTACTACAAAGACACATGCACACGTATGTTTATTGCGGCACTATTCACAATAGCAAAGACTTGGAATCAACCCAAATGTCCATCTGTGATTTTCTAATGGCTTAGTTAAAAATAGAAATTTCAGAATTGAGGATTGAGAGGAGGATAAATTTTAGGTGATAAAGCAGGGATAGAGAGCCAGCACTGCTTGGATAAGACAACTTCCTGTGACTTGGTGTGGTGATCTAGGTAGCAGCCTCTTTATGGCTGGAGGCCCATTACCCTTCTATGAGCAGAGTTTTTTCCCCCAGGGGAGTGAACATACTCTTTCCTGATGAAAATTGACTCTGGAGTTGGGTGTCAATTTCACGTAGTATAGTTGCTTATACTGTTTGGCTCTGTGTCTCCAGCCAAATCTCATCTCGAATTATAATCCCCATGTATTGTGGGAGGGACCTGGTGATTGGATCATGGGGGCGGTTCCCCCCATTACTGTTCTTGTGATAGTGAGTTCTCACTAGATTTGATGGTTTAAAAGTGTTTGGCAGTTCCCCCCTCGCTTGCCTCTCTTTTGCCACCATGTAAGATGACTTGCTTCCCCTTTGCCTTCCGCCATTATTGTAAATTTCCTGAGGCCTCTCCAGCCATGGGGAACTGTGAGTCAATTAAACCTTTCTTTATAACTTACCAAGTCTCAGGTAGTTCTTTACAGCATTGTGAAAATGGGCTAATACAGTTGCTCTCTAGGCTTTATGAGCCCAGTTTCAGAGTCTTAAAAATAACTAAGGTAGATACAGGTTATTGTGTCTTGTTCTTGGAAAAAGATATATATTCCTGGGCTTTGTTCTCCAACTTTCTGTAGACCTGGAATATGGGAGTGAGTGCCACCTAGTGCCACCGTATAGTTAGGTTTTTAGGTTCAGACTGAAATAGCTGTTATGGGGAAGTGGATATGAGATTTTTTTGCCACCTTTCTTGCATTGTAGTTTCCCTAGGCCATTAACAGTTTTTGGGAAAACTTATTTTTTATTAAACATGTTAATTGTAATAAACACTCATGTACAGAAGTTGAGGGAATAGTATAGTAAACTCCCAGGTACCCATTACCCTGTTTCAACAATTAATTGACATTTTTGCTAATCTTGTTTCTTTTATGTCCTGTTTTGTCAGGAATGTATACACACATATATATGTATATATTCCTGACAAAGTGAATACAAGTGAAATAAATATGTGTGTGTGTGTGTATCTATCTATCTATCTATCTATCTATCTATCTATCTATCTATCTATCTACCTATCTATCTATTTTTTTTCTGCTGCCCGGGCTGAAGTGCAGTGACATGATCACAGCTCACTGCAGCTTTGACCTTCTGGACTCAAGCGGTCCTCCCACCTCAACCTCCCGAGTAGCTAGGACTACAGGCATGCATCACCATGCCCGGCTAGTTTTTGAATTTTTTTTGTAGAGACAGGGTCTCACTATGTTGCCCAGGCTGGTCTCGAACTCCTGGGCTCAGGCGATCTGACTGCCTTGGTCTCCCAAAGTATTGAGATTACAGGTGTGAGCTTGTGCCTGTAATGTTTTTAAGTTAGCCTTAGATATCATAATACTTTCACTTATGTAGGTTTGAGTATCTCTTATCTGAAATGCTTGGGACCATAAGTGTTTTGGATTTCAGATTTATTTTTGGATTTTGGAATATTTGCATGGTACTTACTAGTTGAGGATCCTAATCTGAAAATATGAAATCTGAAATGTTCCAATGATATTTCCTTTGAGCTCAGATAGTTTTGATCTTGGAGGATTTCAGATTTTTGGAATAGGGATCCTCAACCTGTAATACTCCTGTATACATCTGGTAACTGATAAGCAGATTTCTTTTAAATAATCACCACATTATACCTAACAAATTTAGCAGTTTTGTTACTATGATCTAATACCCAATCTGTATTCAGATGTTCTTGATCATCTCAGAAGTGTCTTTTTACAGTTGGTTTGTTTGAATAAGGATTCAAATGAAGTCCATGCATTGCCTTTGGCTGTTAGGTATCTCTTGTAATAATCCCCTATTATTTTCATTTTGTTGATTTGTTGAAGAAACAGGCATTCGAGCTGTAAGCTATTCTTTAGAAGAAATTGAACTCCTTTCTAACTGCTTTCTTCCGTGTGTGTGTGTGTATATATGTGTGTATTTAAAACGATCTATCTTTATTCTTGGTGGTAACCAATCTTTACAACTGAAATAAATAGTAAATAGTTTCTTGCCATCCATTCACCCACATCACTGTTGTTTCATACCTCCTTTTCACAAATCCTAGCATAGGGTCTCTCACCGGATAGGTATTATCTTGTTTATTGAATGAAGAAAGAAACAGACGCAAGGTGATTTGTCCATGTAAGTGGGATTTAGTTATATGGGAATATTTATGGAAGGCAAGCTATTACTTTGTTTCTCTTTAGTTTGGATCTTTTTTGTCTCATAGAGAGATGAAAGATAAATGTGTGTTTATCTTATTTCCATCTACTAGAAAATAAACTCCCAAAGGGTAGGGTTCTTTCTGTTGCCTTTGCCCTCTGATGTTTCTCAAAGACCTAGAATAGTGCTTGGCACAGAGTAGGTGCCCAGTAAATGTGTTGAATTGGGTGATCCAACAAAAATAAATGCCATAATGAAAATATCCCGGCTGGGCATGGTGGCTTAGGCATGTAACCCTAGTGGAAGTTTGGAAGGCCAATATAGGAGGATCACTTGAGCTCAGGAGTTTGAGACTAGCCTGGGCAACATAGTGAGATCTTGTCTCTACAAAAAAATTTAAAAAGAAAAATTATCCAGGGGTAGTGTTGTATGCCTGTAGTCACAGCTCCTTGAGAGGCTGAGACAAGAGGATTGCTTGAGCCTAGGAGTTCCAGGTTACAGTGAGCTATGATTGTACCACTGCACTTTAGCCTCGGCAACAGAGTGAGACTTTGTGTTGAAAAGACAGAGAAAAAAAATGTCCCAGCAACTGAGCATAGGGTATGACTTCTGGAATATCTATTTTTGTTCAGTATATATTTATTTAGTATACAGTCTGATCCCTGCTCTAAGGTTAGGATAATTCTGAGTGTCTCCAGGATCCCACAGTTAGCAATCGTGCTTAGACACAATTAGCAACCTTGATGCTCTGAATTGTGTGTGTGTGTGTGTGTGTTGGGGAGTGTGCAAAATAGATTTGGAACCCATAGTTTCCTTAGATAAGAGTAGGTCTTCTGAGCCCTACTTAAACAAAGAATATGGATTTAAATCTGTTGTCCATCAGCTTCTAGGTGGAATTAAAAAAAAATGTACTGATGGTAAGTGGGGTGAGGAATTTTTAAAAAGATGTACTGATGTCTGGAGCCATACCTTAAAAGGATTTCTTAGAAATGGATTGAGTTTTTGGGTTGGAGAAACATAGAGCAAAGTTAGGCAGTACTTTTGTCACTTTGAGACTTTCTTTGTTCCTGTGCCTTGAAATAGAAACTCAGGTTCTATGTAATATCACTTCTCTAGTCCATTGTTCTTTAAGTGATGATTCTTGCTTTCTCTTCTAGAGCTAAAGTTGCAGACAAGATCCAGTTGATCAATAATATGCTGGACAAAGTCAATGAGATGATTATTGGTGGCGGAATGGCTTTTACCTTCCTTAAGGTGCTCAACAACATGGAGGTAGGAAACCAATGCCAAGTGGATGTGAAATAGCTCTCCATGGTAATAGCAGGTTGTATAAATGTAAAAAGAGAACAGTCTTTTAACATGAGCCCTGAAAACTCCCATTTTTATTTATTTTGGCAAGTCTTTTGTCTTTGCATTGTTCGTTTATACTGTATTGTGTCTGGTTCCTCTCTGCTTTGTGAGGCAGTCTTGTTCTTAGTATAGATGCTGACTTCCATCATTTTGGCTCCCCTATGTAGATTGGCACTTCTCTGTTTGATGAAGAGGGAGCCAAGATTGTCAAAGACCTAATGTCCAAAGCTGAGAAGAATGGTGTGAAGATTACCTTGCCTGTTGACTTTGTCACTGCTGACAAGTTTGATGAGAATGCCAAGACTGGCCAAGCCACTGTGGCTTCTGGCATACCTGCTGGCTGGATGGTGAGTCACTTGAGTGGGTTGGTAGTGTGAGTGAACAGAAACTTTGTGGTATCAATCATTCATTGAATCAGCCAATCAACAAGCATTTTAAAACAATCTCTATCAATCTCTATAGGAGATTGTTGCAGTGAGTCCCTCGTTATGGAAGAATCTGTGGGAGAAAAACAGTGCTATTGGATTTCTGGCCTTCAGTAATGTGTTGCAAAACCTTTTTTTTTTTTTTTTTTTTTTTTGAGACGGAGTCTCACTGTGTCACCAGGCTGGAGTGCAGTGGCACGATCTCAGCTCACTGCAACCTCTGCCTCCCAGGTTCAAGCAATTCTCCTTCCTCACTCTCCCCAGTAGCTGGGACTACAGGTGTGCACCACCATGCCCAGCTAATTTTTGTATTTTTCGTAGAGACGGGGTTGCACCATGTTGGTCAGAATGATCTTGATCTCTTGACCTCATGATCCACCCACTTCAGTCTCCCAAAGTGCTGGGATTACAGGTGTGAGCCACTGTGCCCGGCCCATTTTTAGTTTTATCTGTTTTTTCTTTATCTGTTTAATGTGTATTAAGTACTTACTATGTGCTGGAGATAGTGTCATGTACTTTCAAGGTTTGGGTTGTTTTGGATTATGTTGCTATCTAGAAAGCTATATAAGAAAACTTTCTCATATGAAAAAATTAATAAGTATATTGATTACAATCAGGGAGAAATGTAAGTGTATATTAAAGACTAATATAGTTGATTTTAGGGTGCTCCAAATATCATTTTGATTGCTGTGTAAAATTGTATCATGTTTTTACCGTGCTAGTTTGCTTATTTTTCTTTTGTCAGGCATTCATGTATTATTTAGTTCAGTGTTTCTCAAAGTGTGTTCCTAAGACCAGCAGTATCAGTATCATTTTTGGAACTTGTTAAAAATGCAAGTTCTTGGGCCCCACCCCAGACCTACTGAATCAGGAACTGGGGGTGGGGCCCAACAGTCTGTGTTTGAATAAGCTCTCCTGGTGATTCTCATGCGTGGCAAAGTTTGAGTACTACTGATCTAGTTCACTGTCATTCTCAACACTATTGACATCTGTTTTTTTGTGGGGGACTGTTGAATTGTAAGGTTGTTGAAAACATCCTTGGCCACTAGATGCCAGTAGCACCCTCCCAAGTTGCAACAACAACACTATCTCTAGACATTGCCACATGCCTATCTATTGTGAAGGGGCAGAACTGACCCTGGTTGAGAACCATTGATCTAGTCTTCACTAACATAAATAGTGTGGCTAAGAATGTCTTTATTAAATAACTTTTGAGGTTTTCTTTTAGTCTTGATCTTCCATACAGCAGAATTTTTGAGTACAAAGGGCATGAACAGGTTTATAATTTTAAAGACTGAAGGGTACCATTTGGTTCTAGAAGAAACTTTGATGTGCAGCCCTGAGTTCTGTTCTTGGTGGAGGTAGTGTTTAAGTAGCTTTTCTTGATAGCTCATCTTCTCTCACCTCTACCCGTCAGGGCTTGGACTGTGGTCCTGAAAGCAGCAAGAAGTATGCTGAGGCTGTCACTCGGGCTAAGCAGATTGTGTGGAATGGTCCTGTGGGGGTATTTGAATGGGAAGCTTTTGCCCGGGGAACCAAAGCCCTCATGGATGAGGTGGTGAAAGCCACTTCTAGGGGCTGCATCACCATCATAGGTAAGTGGTACTATACAAAGCTACTACCAGTATAAGCTGGCAGAATTCTGATCAGAGGAAGGTGGAGTGGAGAACTTCTTCTGTGTCTCTTTATTCTGGGTAAATCTTAAGAACTAAACAGGTAGATAATTTACAGAAGAGCCTCTTGGTAAGATAGAGTTGGGGTTTATCAGCTACCTTTTGGATTGGAGAGCACACTGCCTTACAGTTTTGGTGCCAATCCATTTTTTTTCTTTTCTTTTCTCTCTCTTCCCTTTTTACCTGGCTTTCATTCAACAGGTGGTGGCGACACTGCCACTTGCTGTGCCAAATGGAACACGGAGGATAAAGTCAGCCATGTGAGCACTGGGGGTGGTGCCAGTTTGGAACTCCTGGAAGGTGAGGTTCTTCTGTTTTTTGACTTGTTTGGGAGAAGGGCGGGACTGTGTAGTGAGAGGTGGGTAGAATGGAGTGGAGAAAGTTAGTAAGTAGTGTTTTCATTAGCAGTCATTACTAGCTGGGCAGTACAGAGGAACTTCAGATAAAGCTTCTGGCATCCGCTGAGGCGGGGAGGGACAGATAGAAACTTGTTCTGAGAGTTATGGTCTAGTAGACCTGGAATCCAAAGTGTAAAAGTTGGCCAACTCCTGGCCATATATCCTAAAAAGAGCTGGCATGTTATTGGGAAGATAAAGTGGGGGGAGATCTGGCTTACTGTGCACTATAGTAATGCTGTCTATGTATGTGTGCTCTCTCAAAAACAGGTAAAGTCCTTCCTGGGGTGGATGCTCTCAGCAATATTTAGTACTTTCCTGCCTTTTAGTTCCTGTGCACAGCCCCTAAGTCAACTTAGCATTTTCTGCAACTCCACTTGGCATTAGCTAAAACCTTCCATGTCAAGGTTCAGCTAGTGGCCAAGAGATGCAATGCCAGGAACCCTTAAACAGTTGCACAGCATCTCAGCTCATCTTTACTGCACCCTGGATTTACCTACATTCTTCAAGATCCCATTTGAATTTCTTAGTGACTAGACATTGTGCATTCTAGAGTGCATATATATATTTTGCTTGTTAAAACAAGTGAGCTGTGTTAGCTTAGTTCTCTTTTGATGTAGGCTATTATGATTAGCTTTGTCACTGTTTCACTACTCAGCATGGAAACAAGATGAAATTCCATTTGTAGGTAGGGAGACAAAATTGATGATCCATTAAATAAACAATAAAAGTGTCCACTGAAACCGTGATTTTTTTTTTCCTGTCATACTTTGTTAGGAAGGGTGAGAATAGAAACTTGAGGAACGCATTGCTGAATGCGAGAAGTGGGGCAGCAGCAGTGGAGAGATGGGACAATTAGATAAATGTCTTTATCAAGGTCCTACTTTATGGCAGACATTGTGCTAGTGCTTTTATTCTAACTTTTATGTTTATCAGTTACACATGATCATAATTTAAAAAGTCAGGGCTTGTAACAAAAAAGCCCCAGCCCATTCCTCCCATTCAAGATTCCCACTGCCCAGAGGTGACCACTTTCAACTCTTGAGTTTTTCAGGTATATACCTCCATGTTTCTAAGTAATATGCTTATATTGTTCACTTCTTTTTTTTATTTTTTAAAGAAATCTATCTTTCATACCATGGAGGAAGGCTCTGTTTCACATATATTTCTACTTCTTCATTCTCAGTATAGTTTTGTCACAATTATAGATTAGATCAAAAGTCTTCATACCTAATACTCACTGCTGAGCTATGTAGTATGCACGATTGAATTTACTTATGTAACTTTTATTGTCTTTGGCGTTAACAGTGTTTAAAAAAATTTTCTTTTTCTGTGTATACCCATCAGCGATTCATTCCCAAATCTTCCAGAAGTGTGTCTCAATATATTAAAAAATATTGAATAATCCTTGTTAGAGATATCCCTGCAGGAGTCCTTGGTGCTCCTTTTCCAATTGGTACTTGATGCCCTCTAAGTAAGCTGTACAGCTAGCTATTGCTCTGGGATTTCATATAACCTTCTTGGGGATTTCTTTTACCTCCTGTGTTAGACTCCTGTTTTCTGGATTCCCCCTTTTCCCTCTTTCTTGGTCTACTTTTTGTAGAACACAAGACTCTACTAGCTTCCTGAGAAACGGTGCCTGGGAGGCAAGACCTCTAAGACTTTGTAAGTCTGAAAATGTCTTCATTCGACCCATATGCTTGATTCCTAGTTTGGCTATATATAGAATTTTAGCTTCCTAGTTTGGCTATATATAGAATTTTAGCTTGAGTATCACTTTTTGAGACTCGAAGCCACTGTTTCATTGTCACTGTTGAGAATCTAATGGCCATTCGGATTCTTTCATCATCTTTATAATTTTACCTTCCTATCTCTTTCCTGTCCTTCTAATGGAGTTTTGGGAGAGAGCAGAGGTAAACATGACTTCAAAAAGCCATGTCTGACCGGAAATTCTGTGCTGGCAAGATATGTATTTCACCTTTAGGGACAAAGAAATAGTTAAACTTTTGGACAGGACCACAGAGCTACTGAGTAACAGCAGGGATTCAAGTCCAGGTTTGTCTGGTTCCAGTGGCTGATGCTTTTCCAATGTGCCTCCCTCCCTGACATGATGCTTCTAGACTATAGATGCTTCTAGACTCTATCCCTGACACGATGCTTCTAGACTATTTTGTTTAACCCGTGATAGAATAGCAAAAGAAAATTTTGGTGGTTTCTCTGAACAAAACAAATTTGAAAGCTCAAGTTTTTTCTTACTTCATTTGTATTTTAGTTAATACTGTGCCCGTATTTGTAGTTAATTTTAAATTGCACTATGTTTCTGCATACCTCTAAGGGTACTCAGGAATTCTAGTCCAATTTTTTTGACTCTTTTTCCTACTGATTACCTTTCCTCCAACATTTAAAAAATTATTTCAAATGGAACTGAAAGAAGCATAAACTCCCATAAACCCAGCACCTAGACTCTACAGTTGCCAACATTATCTATCCAACAATCTCCGACTGTACCTTTTAAGTACTTTCTACTGGACTGTTTCCAGTAGAAAGTACTTAAAAAGTACCCCCCATTTATTTGGGTTGTTAACCTAAAGAATGAATGGGGGAAACTCCAGTCGTAAACAACTTGTCAGGCAAATACATTTGAGTTCCTGTTACGTGCTTAAAGACGACGTGATAGAGGGAATATAAGATAGCATTTATGTTCCGAAGGAATTTTTAACCTAGCCAAAGAAGATAGTAGATAACTTGTGTGCATATAAGCTAGAACAGCGTAAGGGGCGGGGCATGGTGGCTTATACCTGTAATCCCAGGACTTTGGGAGGCTGAGGCGGGCAGATCACTTGAGGTCAGGAGTTTGGGACCAGTCTGGCTAACATGGTGAAAACCCGTTTCTACCAAAAATACAAAAATTAGCCGGGTGTGGTGGCGGGTGCCTCTAGTCCCAGCTATTGGGAAGGCTGAGGCAGGAGAATCACTTGAACCCAGGAGGTGGAGGTTGCAGTAAGCCGAGATCACACTACTGCACTCCTTCTTGGGTGACAGAGCGAGACTGCCTCATAACAAAAACCCCACAAAACAGTATAAGAATGTGCTTTCTAATTTGGAATTATGAATTATTGGTAAAATATTGCAAAGGTATATGCTTTTAAGTTGTAAATTCACCTTTAACCCTAGACTATGTATATGTGTGTGTTTATATGCAGAAAAAAAAATAATCCCCATGTCGTAAGTGAAAAAATTGGTTCTTTAGCTCAGTGTTTTCCTGTTTTCTTCTTCATTTCCAAAATTTCCCTCTAGCACAGGGGTTTACACATGATCAAAAAGGAGTATACAATGAAGACACCTTCCTCATTCCCCTACCTACCAGTTTCCCTCCCCAGAAGCAACCTCTGGAAGACCAGTTTCCTTCAATCTAAGGCTACTTAATATACATAAAGAGGCTGGGCGCGGTGGCTCACACCTGTAATCCCAACACTTTGGGAGGCCGAGGTGGGTGGGTCACGAGGTCAGGAGATCGAGACCATCCTGGCTAACATGGTGAAACCCCGTCTCTACTAAAAATACAAAAAATTAGCCGGGCGTGATGGTGGGCGCCTGTAGTCCCAGCTACTCGGGAGGCTGAGGCAGGAGAATGGCGTGAACCCGGGAGGTGGAGATTGCAGTGAGCTGAGATGGGCCACTGCACTCCAGCCTGGGCAACAGAGTGAGACTGCATAAAGAGCATACCATGTGTGTTTATCTGTATATAAATATATTAAAATGTAAACGGTGGCATACCTGCTCTTCTGTAGTTCTGATTAGTGTTTTCTTTCCTGCCTCTTGAGTATTCCCTGTCACTTTGGATCCCTTAGACCATAGTGTGCATCGTATCTTTCATTCTCCCCCTGCCCCATGCTGGCTATATTCCTATATTCATACTTAGATTATAGACACTTGTTTGCTACCCATAAAAGGAAGAACTAGAGGTAACAGTGTCCTCACCCCATTTACCATCAGCACATATTTTTAAAAAATTCCACCTAGAACCTGAAGGACAACAGATTTAAATGCATATTCTTTTACTCATTTTCAATTTGCTTCACTATGATGTGTCACATGCTGATTCCAGATAAAAGCAAGTGATTTTCTGATATATAATTAACTGTTAAACAAGTCTTAATGGCTTTTGGCCATGAGAATTACTGGGCTTTGTTATCTCCCTTGAATCCTTTAAGTAAAAAATGAAAGAGCACTGATAAGCTCAAATTTTTATTAATAACCTTGGAACAAATACAATAATTTCTTATAATCATATAGTATTTTACAGTTTTGAAAGAATTTTCACATATACCAATTGAACCCTCACAACAGCCCTGTGAGGTAGGCAGGGTAGGTGTTACTTTCCTACTACTAGTGAGGAGAACAAGGCTAAGAGGTGAAGTAAGGTCACACAGTTGGTAAATGATGGAACTAGGACTAGAACCTAGGCCTCCTGACTTGCTGCCTCCCTGAGAACATTCAAGTAATAATATCCTATGCTATATAATGAATATTTATCTCCTATGATGTTGATCAGGTCTGTTTTTATACATTTTACCTGTTTTTTTATTACCTTTCCCTAATATCGAAAACACTAAAACTGATGAGACATTTCTTCTCTGTTACTGGACTTTTTCTTAGATATATCAAGCATTATCCTAAGATGAAACTTCTGTTTTGAGGATCCTTGGCTATAAATTCTAAATTATGATACGAACACATTTATTTTACAAAATTCTACAAAAGTACATTGAACTTAAGAAAAACAAAACAGGTGTGTTTATTTTTTTTATTTATTTATTTTTTTTTGAGACTGAGTCTTGCTCTGCCACCCAGGCTGGAGTGCAGTGGCCGGATCTCAGCTCACTGCAAGCTCCGCCTCCCGGGTTTACGCCATTCTCCTGTCTCAGCCTCCCAAGTAGCTGGGACTACAGGCGCCCGCCTCGTCGCCCGGCTAGTTTTTTGTATTTTTAAGTAGAGACAGGGTTTCACCGTATTAGCCAGGATGGTCTCGATCTCCTGACCTCGTGATCCGCCCGTCTCGGCCTCCCAAAGTGCTGGGATTACAGGCTTGAGCCACCGCGCCCGGCCACAGGTGTGTTTATATTTGCAAAAGCTTTGCCATCTTTCCCAATATGACTTTAATATCTGTGTAAATGGAAAACAGGGTAAAGTGTTCAGCAACATTACAGTATTATTGGGAAACCTATGCAGAGTGCACATAAATGCAAGTCACATCACACTAATTTGTTTTCCTCTAGAGGATGGAGAACCATCAGTGTCTTACTTTCAGGTTTGATCCCGTCTTATATGTGACATCCTCATGTCAACAAGCTAAAAAAATGATCTGAATTATACCAATAGGGGGGGCTCAGGCAGCAGTGATCAAAACATAATATGTACGTGGTAAAAAGGAACACTTGTTCTTCAGTGGTTTTGCCTAGGTCCAGTGTAATTACTTATCAAAACATGTTTTAAGCTACAGCATCTCTGTTAAATTTAGAAATGTGAAACATGTAGTTATCAACTTGGAATACAAGACTAAAACTGAATGTAACCCAAAACTACCTGTCAAGCACAGTAAAGCTTAACAGGCATAAAAACTAAGGTGTACAACCCAACTGCTCTGATATTAAGAGTGAAAACCAGCAAATGCAAACCATCAGGTTAAAGTGAATCACAAAACATTAGGCATGTAGAGCATGTTTTAAAAATAGGAAAATGACACTGAGCTGTATTACCAGGAATGATATTTTTAAAATTCCAGGTATGGCCTTTTACATTTAACAGCAATGGAGAGAAACAAGCCTATGGGGGAAGTGCAGAAAATGAATGGGATCCAGAAAAGGAGTTGAGTTTGGGAGTTAAGGAAGGCAAAGAAACAGATACATTCAAAATGGATTTAGAATCTCTCCTCTAAATCCACCCTTTCCAAAAAATGTTTCCTAAATTGAGAGATTTGGTAAAAAAAAAATAAGCTAGTGACAATAACTATATTACCTTATAAAATAAAGTAGTATTTAAATGTAGATCAGAAATTATGCTGTTAAAGATAAATCTGCTGACCAGGCTGTAGAACCTGAAACTTAGGTGCTGCTATCAGTGATAGAAGGCAGAAAAGTCTCAAAAACAGAACTGCCATACTAGGACTCAACATTAATGAAACTATTAAGAAACAAGTACTTAACTGTTTGTAATTGAAGCCTAATGATAAACACATTTGTATGTTTACTAAAGAGATCTAACAGTTTTAACTGATGAAAAATACTGCAGCTACGTTTCAGTCTTAAGGTAAAACGAGAAGATCTAGAATATTCTAGTTCAGTATACTGAGTTCAAAACCAACTTTCCTTTTGAAATGCATCCAGACTAGACTATATTCCTTACATAATATCATTGTCATCATCTTTTTCATGTTTTCTCTTCAGCGGGTTTGCTTCATTGGCCGTGTTCTGTGACGAAACCATGTTGGTGGTAATAAGAATATTTTTGGGCCCAATCATTGAAGGATTAATCAGAACATTTTGAACTGCAGTTGTTGCAGGAACTGTAAACAGAGAAGCCCCCCCAAAACCAAGCTATGAATTACCCAGAATCCAAAACATGGTAAAAAGTATACAACAAAGCTGAATGTAATTCTAATACCAATTTCAGTAGCATGAAGTGCAACTATATCATAGAAGAAACACAGGTACTTACACTGCAATGAGTTGAATTAAATTTTAAAAAATCTTTATTTTTAATTAGCAAATAATAATTGTATGTTTATTTATTGTTAAATTATTAATTTTTTTTTGAGACAGTATTTCGCTCTGTCGTCCAAGCTGGCGTGATCTTGGCTCACTGCAACCTCTGCCTCCTGAGTTCAAGTGATTCTCATGCCCCAGGTTCCCAAGTAGCTGGGATTATAGGCATGTGCCATCATACCTGGCTAATTTTTGTATTTTCAGTAGAGACAGGGTTTCACCATGTTGGCCAGGCTGGTCTCAAACTCCTGGCCTGAAGTGATCCTCCTGCCTCAGTCTCCCAAAGTGCTGGGATTACAGGTGTGAGCCATCGCACCCTGCCAATAATTGTGCATATTTATGGCATATAATGTGATGTTCTGATCTATGTATAGATAAAGATTAAATCAAACATATCTAGTACAAGGTTGAAGAAGTTCTGTGTATTTTAACAACCTAGAATTTCAATTTAGTCATGGGAAACTGCACTGGATTCATCATGCAACATACTAAATAAAGGCCTATGTTCAAGGTCAGGAATCACTTCCCTAATAGGTCAGTATTTTACGTAAGTTGCTTATTGCGTGCAGTTAGGTTTCAGAAGATGTGAAATCTAAACATACTTATTAGTAAACTGTGCTATGACAGAATTCTACTTATTCCAGCCGCGTGTGTCTGTGTGTGTGTGTGTGTGTGTGTGTGTATCCTATGAACTAAAGATAGTTTCATTTGAATTTACATTTATGTTCTGGATTGCATACACATATTCATCACTAAGTTTTGTCGCTTTCTTGAGCTTTTACCTTAACTGCTTTTCCTTGAAGATGCCTTAGATTTGTGGATCCTGTTTAGTTCATGGTGTTCTTTGAAAATCTGATGAACACACTGACTACTATTTTCCTCCTCCCCAAAACATTACATATATAGTAGTCCCCCCTTATCTGCAGTTTCAGCTACTTGTGTTCAATTGCGATCCAAAAATAGATGAGTACAGTACAGTAAGATACTTCGAGAGAGATCACATTCATATATATTTTTTACAGTATATTGTTGTAATTGTTCTTTTTTTATTGTTAATTTCTTGCTGTGCCTAATTTATAAATTAAACCTCATAATTTACAAAGTTTATAAATTGAACTTTAAAGGTTGTAAATTTAACTGGGGGTCTTGGAACATAATCCCTCAAGGATAAGGGGGGAGACTCTAAAATTTCACAGAATTTTAGAGGGCTCATAGGTCCCTCTGAAGAACCCTGATTTGCAGCATTACTGCCACCTTCCTGTTGGGATATTAAAACAATTTACCTCTTGCTATAGGAACACAAATGGTTCTACAATTTCAAATTATTCACAAACTCTGTTCCCTACCCCCGATCACATTACCTGGTTTGACAGGTGTGGACTGAGAAGGTGGAATCTGCACCGTAAATCTTTGGCTTGTCACTGACATTGGAGTTGCAACTTTATTTGGGACAGACACTGTTTGTGGGGTTGCTGTAGTTACAATAAACAGACCATGTTTGTTAGGTGATTTATACAGATTTATATTCTACACTCAGCTTACCGCAAACTATCTTCAAAGCAAAGGAAACTAATAAAAGGTGAGGTAAAAGTCATTAATAAGAGCAAAAGAACCTTAAAAAATTTACAAGCTTGCTTAGATGTTACAAAATTCAGTTTAGAATAGTGGTAAAGAATGTAGGCTCTGTAGCCTACCTGCTTGAGTTTGAATTCAGGCTCTCACCTACTAGCTGAGTGTCCCTGGGCAAGTTATTTAAATTTTTGTGCCTCGGTTTTCTCCTCTGTAAAATGGGAGATAATATCACCTATTTCATGTAATTCTTGTGAAAATTAAGTAAAACTAATCCCTGTAAAACTCTTCAAACAGCATCTGGTACATAGTAAGCACTGAGGTTTAGCTGGATGAAGACATAAAGATGAGAGTTTAACCTACCAGAATAAAGACCCAGGTTTTCTATTTATTACCTTAGTTAGCACTTTTCATCTTGGTCGCTTGCTGAGAAGCAGAAGATGTCATCTATGCCCATGAAACTAAAGCAGAGATCAAATATACCCCTTGAGGTCTCCAGGTGGGCCCAGAAAATTTATTCCCTTTCTGTGTTCAGATACTCCTTAAGCAGAAAAATATCTTGGAGATAACCTAGTCTAAACCCCCAATCATCTAAATTCTACCCATTATTCCAAGGTACAACTCAAATACTACCCCGTTTTATAAAACTTTCCTTAATTTTCTCAGTTAAATGTCTTGTATTCTGCCTCTGAAGTTCCCTTAATGTCATAGGAGTCATTATTATTATCTTATCTCACTGACTAGATTACAAGCTTGGCTAACATTTTTCATCCTTGTGAGCACACGGCTCTTTTACCTTGCTCCTAACAGCTACTCAACAAATGTTTGCTTAATAAATGTATTTTGCAAGACTCGAAGACTTAATATATATACTGACCTCATTGCTCTCTCAAAAAATACATTTATGGAAATGTATCCATTTCCAATTTTTTGTTTGGGGATGCAGGCTATCCAATACATCCCTTCCTCCTGGAACCAGCAGCCTACCCAGAGATAGAGTTGCTGAGGACACTACAATTATCATTTCTAGAGAAAAAGGTGAAGAAAGTCTAAGGGAAGAAAGCTCAAAAGTGCCGAGAAATCCGGGTTTTACTGCTTTCTCTCCCAAACACAGAAGGTAAGACCTTCCTCTAAAATATCTCCATCCCTAAGTAAGTTTTCCCATGTATTAAGGATCAGTCCAAAGAATTTGGTGAAGCGTAATGAAGCAATAATGTAAGTATTTTATTTTATAAAGAAAAAGGAAAATTCACAGTAGGTGAATGTTTTCTTGGCCTAAGGATTATTAATACATTTAAGCAGGTATGGAGTTCAGGCTTTAAAACTGAACACATTAGACTGTAGATGGAGCCTCCCCAAATTGAACAGAGTAAATACTCAGGTCTTAAGGTCTATATAAATCATTTTAATTTTCTTTTTTTTTTTTTTTTTTTTTTGAGACAGAGTCTTACTCTGTCGCCTAAGCTGGAGTGCAGTGGTATGACCTCGGCTCACTGTAACCTCCGCCTCTTGGGTTCAAGTGATTCTCGTGCCTCAGCCTCCTGAGTAGCTGGGATTATGGGCACCCATCACCATGCCCGGCTAATTTTTGTATTTTTAGTAGAGACGGGGTTTCACCATGTTGGCCAGGCTGGTCTTGAACTCCTGACCTCAAGTGATAGGCCCGCCTCGGCCTCCCAAAGTGCTAGGATTACAGGCATGAGCCACCGCACCTGGCCAACTCATTTTAATTTTTTTTAAAGTTTAAAACTTGCATCTTTAGGCCTGGAGTGGTGGTTAGAATTAAAAACAATTTTTTTCTTTGAGATCCTTAAGATTTTTGTACATCTTAATCTTCTACTGTATTCTCTTATCAATTTATTTGGAAATTTAAATTTCTAATAAGTAGTCTACTGCCATAAGTGTCTGTGGCACCTTATAGAAGGCATAAAGTACACAGCTAAGAGTAAACTCCTGTTTTTGGTATCAGAGTTTATACCACCAACAATGGGGGCAATATCCAATTTTATACTCATTTGAGATCAGACGTTCCTTGTGGCTTTCTCATTTTGAAAGCCAGTAACATGTATGTTTATAGTTTTATTAGAGGATGAGTAAAATTATTAATAGTAACACATACACAAGAATTTCTGATTCACTTTTTGACTTGCATTATAGTTCAAAACCAAGTGCTGAGGCACTGCTTTACCAGCCAGAAATGCCATTGTCTCCTCTCACTTACCTATAGTAGGAGTAGTAGGTTTGCTACTAACAGCACCAACACTTAATCGTGGAACTAGTCTCCCTTGGTTAGGTCCCTAGGGGATTTAAAAAGCAAATTAACGTTAAGATATGACACCTAAATTTACCAGGAATGAAATTAGGATTGCTGATGTAAATGATTATGGATAATCCATGGCAAGAAAGTCCTGTTTTTGTTCTCTCAGTGTTCTAAATCCAACATTTAATCTGGGGTTTGCATAAACATATATACATGTCTTTATATAAAAATAGATATGAATACATATATAATCTTATGCAGTATTAAAGTTTAAGATAGAGTCTTATTTGAATGGGGTAACAGCTAACTACTTTGTGATTTGTAATCTTAACTAGTCAATTTCTTAACCCCAAAAAGAAGAAAACTCTTATAGTGGAACTTCAGAAAACAAAGGCAGCCTATTATAGGGAGAACTTTTTCAGTGGTGGGAGGGCTTTAGGTCGTATTTCAGAAAGCTGGCCCAATTCCTGATGGTATCATTCCCTCTATTATTAGGCCTCACTAAAAAACTATGATATAGTGGAAAGATTGGGAGTTATGAGGCTTGGAATCAGTCCTAGCTTTGCTACCAACTTCACAAATGAGTTCAGGCCCCGCTTCCTGATGTGAAAAATGACTGTTGAGTTAGATGAGCACTAAAGTTCCATCTAGCTAAAAAAATTTTTAAAATTAAAAAAATTCTAGTAAGTTATCTTAACCTTTAATCTACTATACTAGCTACAGGAATTTGCTTTTCACAAAGTCCCCTATCATATTCCACCTTTTAAAAAAAGAAAAGTTGGCTAAAATTTCTTACCTTTTTAATTAAGGACTTCAGCCTATAGTTTGGAGCTGTTAAGCAGTATCTATCAGGTGGCAGTCTAGGTCCTGCATATGGCTTAATCAGTGGCAAAGGGGTTTGATTTTTCTGCCTTGCGATATCCAGTAAAAACTTAAAAAAAAAATCCTTATTAGAACTACAGTTTAAAAAATTGTAAGTAAAAATAACTTCAAATCCAAGTTTGCTCACATCTCTTGGGGGAGGAGAGGTAAAAGATTGGTCAGCACGACACTGGATTGCCAGTCTCACATCATCTGCATCAACGTTAGGTTTCTTAGCATGGCTCGAATAAATTTTTGCATCATCCAGAATTGTAGTCACATAACCTTTAAGAACAAAACAATCTTTTCTTAAACATATGAAGACAGCTTAATATTTATGGCTACTTAAAAAAAGTTTCCACTAATTTGTAGACAGTTTATAAATTTTGTGGTTTTTTTGTAGAGACAGGGTCTCACTATGTTGCCCAGGCATAACTCAAACTCCTGGCCTCCCGCCTCAGCCTCCCGAAGTGCCGAGATTACAGGTGTAAGCTACTGTGCCCAGCCTAAATGCTGATTTTAATAGGTAATTGTCCTGTCTATATGATCAGTTTTAAACAGATATCACAGTATGAATACTACTGTCCCCTAACATGAACTCCTTTTTAGTTCTGTAGGCTGAATTCTACGATACCGTTAACATAATTTGGTTTAAAATGTTCTTACAAGGCTGGGTGCGGTGGCTTACGCCTGTAATCCCAGCACTTTGGAAGGCCGAGATGGGCGGATGACTTGAGTCAGTAGTTCGAGGCCTGCCTGGGCAATATGGCGAAACTCCCTTTCTACTAAAAATACAAAACTTAGCCGGGCATGGTGGCAAGTGCCTGTAGTCCCAGCTCAGGAGGTTGAGGCATGAGAATCGCTTGAACCCAGGAGCCGGAGGCTGCAGTGACCCGAGATCCCGCCACTGCCCTCCAGCCTGGGCAACAGCGAGTCCCTGTCTCAAAAAAGAAAAGAAAAGAAAAGAAAATGTCCTTACAATAAAAATATCTTTTCTAGTTCACAAGTTAGGCAAGTTTTTGGTGTTTCATTAACTTACGGAAAGCAAATTCCAACATTTGATTTATAACCCTTGGTTCATACTCTGTGATTCCCATATCCTTCAGGATCTGTGCCATCACCTGTGGATTCAAATAAAAACGCCAGATGCAGAATTTGGTAGTGGAAATCAAGGCTGGACAGAAGGGTAGTATTTATATTTATGATACAAGGTTCCCCTTCTTTGGGCTCCAAAGTTCTACTCACCCTTGCCCTCCCAAGTGAGTCAGTGATCACACCAAATCGCATAGTATGCTTTTGCAGAAAACTTTTATTTTTATTTTTTGGCGGGGTTGGGGGCGGGGTGAGGGGCAAAGAGAAGACAAGTTGGCTTCCCCAGCAGAGGCAGGGATAGCTCCAGCTGGTTGTCATTTTTGGCTGTGGCGGCAGGATAAGCTAGCATCAGAACCCTGGACGCAGAGTCAGGGCTGGCAGACAGGTAGAGACGGGGGGGCGGCAGGGGCCCGAAGCCCAGGACACAAAGCTGGGCAGCGGTTCCGCAAGCTCCGCTGGACCACGACCCTCTGGCAGAGCTTGGCCCGAGCGGCGAGATAGGGGCCCGGGGGCCAGGGCGCATCCCCATCACCCTCACCTCCTGACGACCCTGACCAGACTGAAACGAGCGTGCGAGCCCACCCTCAGGCCCTCAGCGTGGCCCTGCCTCGCAGGTCCCTGGCTGCACCTGGCTTCGCGCTCCGCCGCTCATCCTTCCCACTTACCAAGGCATCTCTCGGAGCGTTCTTGGGAGGCGCCATCTTGCCCGACTCCATGTTATCCAGCCACTCGTCATCCGAGGAGAGAGGAGAGACAGAGGAGCTCGCGGGCTCCTCGCTCAGGCTCCACCCCTGCGGGGAGCGGGAGGAGGGAAGTGGAAGGCGGGGTTACGTGCCAGCCTCCGGGGGCGGGAGTTTCAGCAAGACGCTGGCCAGGGGAAGAGAGGCGCTCGGGCGCCGGAACTCAGGATCGGAAGAGGCAGGTAATCCTTTCCCGTGGAGCCTGCTGGGGGCTAAAAGAAGTAGAGGAGCCGAGAAGCTCGACTCCCCAGAGTTGTTCTCCGGCAAAGGGCACCAAATGGGCCAACCTCACCTTTGCGGGGGTCCCTCCTCACACCTCCATGGCTACCACCTTGGCCCCTTTCGGCTTCCCGAAATTCCAGACCCAGTCAGTGTTAGGGCTGCTTGGTCCAACACAGTTGGACTCGTTACACTTGAATGTCACATCAACAACGAATACATTTTTAGTATAAGTATATCCCAGATTTGCACAGGCCATACTTATGCTACGAAATAATTGTTTTGATGTTCATATTTAACCGGGTGTCCCGGATTTTTATTAGCTAAATCTGGCAATCCTACCCAATAGCTTGCTGTCCACACAGGATTTTCGTTAGCCCTTGTCACACTCAAAGCCCTACCGTGGCTGCCCATTTCACACTGATGAAAAACTAAAGCCTTCACTCTGCCCGTTAGAGACCCTCTAGCCACTCTCGGCACCGAGCAGCTTCCTGTCTCCCCGCTGAGGCCAACACAGGACCCTTCCTTGCCTCCCAGTTACACCCTTCCCCGCCCCTCCCCACAGAACTGCCCGAATGACTCTCATGAGAACCGACCATCTAGCCCCAGTGACTTTAAAAAAAAGTGCATCAGTTAACTATCTCTGGCTTAAAATGTCGCAGATAACTCATTCTTACCCTCCACATAAACCAACGCCCTAGGATTCTCCACCTCGGGAACAGGAACTCACCCAGGCCAGAAACGGAGCAGGCAGCCATGTTGGTGCTTTCCCTCACAATCCACATTCAATCTAGCAACAAGTCTTGTCCGGGTGACCTCCCAAAGTTCTATCCATGTCTCCACATCTCCATCCAGTGCTACTATGCTAACGAGTCCAAGCCAACATCCTTACGAAGATTACAGAAATACGCTCCCCAAATAGTGTCCCCCGACATTCCTTACACAGCTAGACGGACCTTTTGGTCATAAATCCAATCACTGTTTTCCTTAAAACCCTCCAGCGGCTCTCCTCACAAACACATACACAAGTACATACTAATTTCCCAGGCTTAGTGGGCCCTTCAGTTTTGCGGAGCAGCTCACCTCATCAGACTCATCAGAATCAGCCGTCCACCTCGCCGCCATCTTGAAGTTTGGGCAGGAACCCCCAAGAACCGTGTGTTCTCAATACATTGTTTCGAGTGAGAGCACGTGCCCCCACGCTGAGCTAGTGCCTTTCCACA
Organism: Rhinopithecus roxellana; assembly: GCF_007565055.1. Taxonomy (NCBI): domain Eukaryota; kingdom Metazoa; phylum Chordata; class Mammalia; order Primates; family Cercopithecidae; genus Rhinopithecus; species Rhinopithecus roxellana. Next base: position 50,044,630 of record NC_044555.1, read on the forward strand.
CTCTTACTGTTGCCAACCCCTCTGCAGAACTAACAGTCGCTTGCTTTTGAATATTTGCAAGGTACATTTAAAAATAGGTGGAGGCCAGGCACGGTGGCTCACGCCTGTAATACCAGCGCTTTGGGAGGCCGAGGCGGGCGGATCACTTAACGTCAGGAGTTTGAGATCGGCCTGGCTAACGTGGTGAAATCCTGTCTCTACTAAAAATACAAAATTTAGCCGGGCGTGGCGACACAAGCCTATAGTCCCAGCTACTCAGGAGGCTGAGGCAGGAGAATAGCTGGAACCCAGGAGGTGGAGGTTGCAGTGAGTCGAGATGGTGCCACTGCACTCCAGCCTGGGTGACAGAGAGACTCCGTCTCAAAAAAAGAAATAAAATAAAATAAAAATACGTGGTATATTTGCAGGGTACAACATTTAAGACTACCTTAAAATACTCTAGTAAAAGAAAGCCTCTCTCACCTGTTCCGGCCACTGATGTCACTTTCACAGAAGGCACCATTGTTTATCAGTTTCTATTCTGTGCAATTTACAAATAGTATCTTGTTTGTGTATTTTTCCTCCCACTAGAATGGTACTACAGTCTTAGGGTGACCAACTTTCAGAGAGCCAACCCAGGACCTAGATGTTGTAGATGAAGAAAACCCATAATATATTATAAATAATTGTCCATATGTATCATTACTTAACAATAAGTGTTCGCTTGAAATTATGTTTTTATGTATTATTTTCTGTTACATAAGTGCTATTTAAACAAAACACTAGGACTAAACCGTGGCCATTAGTAGTAATTAATAGTAGAATAAGTTAAATAATATGTGTGAGAAAATCTAAAAATGTTTTTCATTATATTTCTGTCCTCTGCACAATCTAACTCTTGCACATTTAAATTTTGTACTCTGTATTGTGTATTCTTTATATATAGAAATATGACTTTTAAAAGGAATGTAAATACAATAAGACAAACAGCTATCTATATTTTTAATTTTTCTGTGTATATAGTAAGTATATATATTTATGGGGTATGTGAAATGTTTTGATGCATGCATGCAATGTGAAATAATCACATCATGGAAAATAGGGTATCTGTCTCTTCAAGCATTTATTGTTTGTGTTACAAGCAATCCAATTGCACTCTTTGTTATTTTAAAATTTACAATTAAGTTATTTTGACTATAGTCACCCTGTCGTGCTAGCAAATGCCAGGTTTTATTCGTTGTTTCTATTTTGTTGTACACATAAACATACCTGCTATCCCACTATCCTTTCCAGCCTGTGGTAACCATCTTTCTACTCTCTGTGGCCATGAGTTCAATTGTTTTTAGTTTTGGATCCCACAAATAAGTGAAAACATGTGATGTTTGTATTTCTGTCCTTGGCTTATTTCACTTACCATAATGACTTTTGGTTCCATCCTTGTGGTTGCAAATAACAGGATCTCATTCTTTTTTATGGCTGAATAGTACTCCATTGCGTATGAGTGCCACATTAAAAATTTTTTTAATTTTATGTTCAGGGGTATATGTACAGGTTTGTTATATAGGTAAACTTGTGTCACAGGGGTTTGTCATACAGATTATTTTGTCACCCTAGCACCAAATAGTTATTTTTCCTAATCCTCTTCCTCCTCTTACCCTCCAATCTTAGGTAGGCCCCAGTGTCTGTTGTTCCCCTCTTTGTGTCTGTGAGTTCTCATCATTTACCTCCCACTTATGAGTGAGAACATGTGGTATTTGGTTTTCCGTTCCTGCGTTAGTTTGCCAAGGATAATGGCCTTCAGCTCCATCCATGTTCCCAGAAGACCTGATCTTGTTCATTTTTATGGCTGCATAGTATTCCATGGTGTATATGTACCACATTTTATTTATCCAATCTGTCACTGATGGGCATTTAGTTTGATTCCGTGTCTTTACTATAGTGCATAATGCTGCAATGAACATTCACATGCATATATATATATATATATGTGTGTGTGTGTGTATATATATATTTAGATGGAGTCCTGCTCTGTTGCCCAGGCTAGAGTGTAGTGATGTGATCTCGGTTCATTGTAACCTCTGCCTCCCAGGTTCGAGTGATTTCCAGCTAATTTATGTATTTTTTTTTTAGTAGAGACAGGGTTTCATCATGTTGGCCAGGCTGGTCTCGAACTTCTGACCTCAAGTGATCCACCTGCCTCGGCCTCCCAAAGTGCTAGCATTATAGGTGTCCACTGCACCTGGCTTGTATTTGTCTTTATGGTAGATGATTTATATTCCTTTGGGTATATACCCAGTTATGGGATTGTTGGGTAAAATGGTAGTTCTCTTTTTAGCTCTTTGAGGAATTGCCACACTGCTTTCCAGAATGGCTGAACTAATTTACACTACCTCCAACAGTGTATAAGCGTTCCCTTTTCTCTGCAACCTTGCCAACGCCTGCTATTTTTTGACTTCTTTTTATTTGAGACTGGGTCTCACTCTGTCACCCTGGATGGACTACAGAGGCACGCTCACAGCTCATTGCAGCTTTGACCTCCTGGGGTCAAGCGATCCTCCCACCTCAGCCTCCTTAGTAGATGGGACTGTAGGTGTGTGCCACCATGTCCAGGTAATTTTGGTACTTTTTGTAGAGGTGGGGTTCTGCCATATTGCCCAGGCTTGTCTCTAACTCCTGGACTCAACCGATCTGCCCACTTCAGCCTCCCAAAGTGCTAGGATTACAGAAATAAGCCACTGTGCCTGGCTTGACTTTTTAATAACAGTCATTCTGACTGGTGTGAAATGGTATCTCATTGTGGCTTTGATTTGCATTTCTCTAATGATCAGTGATATTGAGCTTTTCTCATATACATGTTGACCACATGTATGTCTTCTTTTGAAAAGTATCAGTTTATATCCTTTGCCCACCTATTGATGGGGTTGTTTTTTCTTGTGCATTTGTTTAAGTTGCTTAGAGATGCTGGATACTAGACCTTTGTCAGATGCATAGTTTGCAAATATTTTCTCCCATTCTGTAGGTTGTCTGTTTACTCTGTTGATAGTTTCTTTTGCAGTGCAGAAGCTCTCAAGTTTAATTAGATCCCATCTGTCAATTTTTGCTTTTGTTGCAATTGCTTTTGGCATCTTTATTATGAATCTTTGCTTATTCCTATGTCCAGAATGGCATTGCCTGGGTTGTCTTCCAGGATTTTTATAGTTTCAAGTTTTACATTTAAGTCTTTAATCCATCTTGCATTGATTTTTGTATATGGTATAAGAAAGGGGTCCAGTTTCAATCTTTTGTCTATGGCTAGCCAGATATCCCAGCACCATTTATTGAATAGGGAGTCCTTTCCCCATTGCTTGTTTTTGTCAGCTTTGTTGAAGATCAGATGGTTGTAGGTGTATGAGCTTATTTCTGGGTCCCCTATTTTGTTCCATTGGTCTATGTGTCTGTTTTTGTATCAGCACCGTGCTATTTTGATTACTGTAGTCCTGTAGTATAGTTTGAAGTCAGGTAACATGATGCCTCCAGCTTTGTTCTCTTTGCTTAGGATTGCCTGGGCTATTAGGGCTTTTTTTTTTTTTTTCCCCAGATGAATTTTAAAATAGTTTTTTTGGCCAGGCGTGGTGGCTCACGCCTGTAATCCCAGCACTTTGGGAGGCTGGGGTGGGCGGATCACCTGAGGTCAGGAGTTCAAAACCAGTCTGGCCAACATGGCGAAACCCTCTTTTAGTAGAGATTTTTAGTCTCTACTAAAAATACAAAAATTAGCTGGGTGCAGTGGTGGGCACCTGTAATCCCGGCTACTCGGGAGACTGAGGCAGGAGAATCGCTTAAACCCGGGAGGTGGAGGTTGCAGTGAGCTGAGATCATGCCATCGTACTCTAGACTGGGTGACAGAGCAAGACTCTGTCTCAAAAAAAAAAAAAAAAGAAAATTTTTTTCTAGTTCTGTGAAGAATATCATTGGTGGTTTGATAGGAATAGCATTGAATCTGTAAATTACTTTGGGCAATATGGCCATTTAAACAATATTGATTCTTCCTATCCATGAGCATGGAATGTTTTTCCATTTGTTTGTATCATCTCAGATTTCTTTGAGCAGTGTTTTGGAGTTCTGATTGTAGAGATCTTTCACCTCACTGGTTAGCTATATTCCTAGGTATTTTATTCTTTTTGTGGCAATTGTGAATGGCATTGTATTCCTAATGTGGCTCTTGGCTTCACTGTTGTTGGTGTATAGAAATGCTAGTGATTTTTGTCCATTGATTTTTGTATCCTGAAACTTTGCTGAAGTTGTTTATCAGCTAAAGGAGCTTTTGGCCTGAGACTATGGATTTTCTAGACACAGAATCATGTCATCTGCAAACAGGGACAGTTTTACGTCCTCTCTTCCTATTTCGATGCGCTTTGTTTCTTTTGCCTGATTGTTTTGGCCAGGAATCCAATACTATGTTGAATAGGAGTGGTGAGAGAGGGCATCCTTGTTTTGGTACCACATTTTCTTTATCCATTCATCTGTTGATGGACACTTAGATTGCTTCCAAATGATGGCTATTGTGAAGAGTGCTGCAATAAACATGGGAGTGCAGACATCTCTTTGGTATACGGATTTTCTTTCTTTTGGGTATACCCAGCAGTTGGATTGCTGGATTACATGGTAGCTATATTTTTGTTTTTTTGAGGAACCTCCAAACTCTTCTTTATAGTGGCTGAGTATTAATAATTTACAATCCCACCAACAGTGTAGGAGACTCTCTTTTTTCCACACCCTCGTCAGCATTTGTTACTGCCTGTCTTTTGTATAAAAGCCATTTTAACTGGAATGATATAATATCTCATTGTAGTTTCGATTTGTATTTCTCTGATTGTCAATGATGTCAAGCACCTTTTCATGTACGTTTTCCATTTTTGTGTCTTCTTTTGAGAATGTCTATTCAACTCTTTTGCCTATTTTAAAAAATCAGATTATTAGATTATTTTCCTATAGAGTTGTTTGAGCTTCTTATATTGTCTGGTTATTAATCCCTTGTCAGATGGGTAGTTTGCAAATATTTTCTCCTATTCTATGGGTAGTCTCTTCACTTTGTTGATTGCATCATTTGCTGTACAGGAGCTTTTTAACTTGATGTGATCTCATTTGCCTATTTTTGCTTTGGTTGCTTGTGCTTGTGGGGTATTACTCAAGAAATCTTTGCCAAGATTGATGCCTTTTGGAGTTTCTCCAATGTTTTGTTTCAGTAGTTTCGTAGTTTCAGGTCTTAGATTTAGATATTTAACCCGTTTTGATTTGATTTTTGTATATGGCAAGAGATATATGAGTCTAGTTTCATTCTTCTGCATATGGATATTCAGTTTTCCCAGCATCATTTATTGAAGAGAGTGTCTTTTTCCCAGTGTATGTTCTTGGCACCTTTGTCAACAATGAGTTCACTGTATTTGTGTGGATTTGTTTCTGGGTTTTATATTTTGTTCCATTGGTCTATGTGTCTGTTTTAATGCCACTACCAGGCTGTTTTGGTAACTGTAGCTCTGTAATATAATTTGAGGTCAGGTAATGTGATTCCTCTAGTTTTGTTCTTATTGCTTAGGACAGCATTGGCTATTCTGGAGTTTTATTGGTTCTATAAACATTTTAGGATTGTTTTTTCTGTTTCTGTGAAGAATGTCATTAGTATACTGATGGAAATTTTATTGAATCTGTAGATTGCTTGTACCTTACAGATCTCCTGGCCTGTAAGGTTTTCTCTGAAAAGTTTGGTGCCACATGTATTGCAGCTCCATTGTATGTTATTTGTTTCTTTCCTCTTGCTGCTTTTATGATCCTTTGTTTGTCCTTGACCTTTGGGGTTCTGATTATTAAATGCCTTGACATAGTCTTCTTTGGGTAGTGATATGATTTGGCTGCGTCCCCAACCAAATCTCATCTTGAATTGTAACTCCCACATTTCCCATGTGTCATGCATGGGAGGAACCTGGTGGGAGGTGACTGAATTATGGGGGTGGGTCTTTCCTGCACTGTTCTTGTGAGAGTGAATGAGTTTCATGAGATCTGAATGTTTTAAAAATCTAGGGTTTTTCTGCACAAGGTCTTTTTCCCTGCTGCCATCCATGTAAGATGTGACTTGCTCCTCCTTGCCTTCTGCCATGATTGTGAGGTCTCCCCTGCCACGTGGAACTGAGTCCAATTAAACCTCTTTCTTTTGTAAACTGCCCAGTCTCGGGTATGTCTTTATCAGCAGTGTGAAAGTGGACTAATACAATAAATTGGTACCAGAAATGAGGTGCTGCTGAAAAGATACCCAAAAATGTGGAAGTGACTTTGGAACTGGGTAACAAGCAGAGGTTGGAACAGTTTGGAGGGCTCAGAAGAAGACAGAAAAAATGTGGGAAAGTTTGAAACTCCCTAGGGGCTTGTTTAATGGCTTTGCCCAAAATGCTGATAGCAATCTGGACAAGAAAGTCCAGGCTGAGGTGGTCTCAGATGGAAATGAGGAACTTGTTCAGAACTGGAGCAGAGGTGACTCTTGTTATGTTTTAGCAGAGAGACTTGGTGGAATTTTGCCCCTGCCTTAGAGATTTGTGGAACTTTGAACTTGAGAGATGATTTAGGGTATCTGGCAGAAGAAATTTCTAAGCAACAAAGCATTCAAGAAATAACTTGGGTGTTGTTAAAGGCATTCAGTTTTATAAGGGAAGAAAAGCATAAAACTTTGGAAAATTTGCAGCCTTACAATGCCATAGAAGAGAAAATCCCATTTTCTGAGGATAAATTTAAGCCCACTGAAGAAATCTGCATAAATAACAAGGGGCTGAATGTTAATCCTCAAGGCAATGGGGAAAATGTATCCAGGGCATGTCAGAGGTCTTCAGGGCAGGCCCTCCATCACAGGCCCAGAGGCCTAGGAGGAAAAAGTAGTTTTGTGGGCCAGGTCCAGGGTCCCAGTGCTGTGTGCAGCCTAGGGACTTGGTGCCCAACATCCCAGCCACTCCAGCCATGGGTGAAAGGGGTCAATGTAGAGCTTGGGCTGTGGCTTTAGAGGGTTCAAGCCTCAAGCCTTGCCACATGGTATTGAGACTGCAAGAACACAGAAGTCAAGAATTGAGGTTTGGGAACCTCTGCCTAGATCTCAGAGGATGTATAGAAATGCCTGGATCCCCAGGCAGAAGTTTGTTGCAGGCGCAGAGCTGTCATGGAGAATGTCTGCTAGGGCAGTGTGGAAGGGAAATGTGGCGTTGGAGCCTTCTCATGGAGAACCTGTTGCTAGGGCAGTATGGGAGGGAAATGTGGGGTCAGAGCCCCCACAAAGAGTTCCTACTGGGGCACCACCTGGTGGAGCTATGAGAAGAGGGTTACTGTCCTCCAGACCCCAGAATGGTAGATCCACTGACAACTTGTACTGTGTGCCTGGAAAAGCTGCGGACACTCACTGCCAGCCTGTGAAGGCATTCAGGAGGGAGGCTATACCCTGCAAAGTCACAGGGCTAGAGCTACCCGCTACCCAAGACCATAGCAACCCATCTTTTGCATCAGTGTGACCTGGATGTGAGACATAGAGTCAAAGGAGATCATTTTGGACCTTTAAGATTTGTCTGCCCTGCTGGATTTTGGATTTGCATGGGATCTATAGCCCCTTTATTTTGGCCAGTTTCTCCCATTTGGAATGGCTGTATTTACCCAATGCCTGTACCTCCATTGTGTCTAGGAAGTTAGTAGCTTGCTTTTGATTTTACAGGCTCATAGGCAGAAGGGACTTGCCTTGTCTCAGTTGAGACTTTGGACTGTGGACTTTTGAGTTAATGCTGAAATGAGGTAAGACTTTCGGGGACTGTTGGGAAAGCATGATTGGCTTTGAAATGTGAGGATATGAGATTTGGAAGGGGCTGGGGTTGGAATGATATGGTTTGGCTGTGTCCCCACCCAAATCTCATCTTGAATTGTAACTGCCACAATTCCCACGTATTGTGCGTGGGACCCAGTGGGAGGTAATTGAATCGTGGGAGCTGGTCTTTCCCCTGCTGTTCTCACAATAGTGAATAAGTCTCAGGAGATCTGATGGTTTTATCAAGAGGAGTTCCCTTGCACAATCTCTGTCTTTGCTTGCTGCCATCCATGTAAGACATGACTTGCTCCTTCTTGCCTTCCACCTTGATTGTTAGGCCTCTGCAGCCACGTGGAACCATAAGTCTATTAAACCCCTTTCTTTTGTAAATTGCCCAGTCTCGGGTATGTCTTTATCAGTGGTGTGAAAATGGACTAATAGACCTTCTTAAGTTAATTTTTAGGTATTTAAATTTATTTGTGGCAATTTTAAATAGGATTACTTTTTTTGTTTATTTCTTATTCCCATTGTTTACTGTTGGTATATAGAAATGCTACTGATTTTTGTATGTTGATTTTGTATTATACAACTTTACTGAATTTGTCAGTTTGATGGTTTTTTGATGGAATCTTTAGATTTTTCCAAATATAGGATTATATCATCTGCAAACAAGGATAATTTGACTTCTTCCTTTTCAATTTGGATGCCCTGTATTTCTTTCTCTTGTCTGATTGCTCTAGCAAGCACTTCCAGTACTATGGTGAATAACAGTAGTGAAAGTGGGCATCTTTATCCTGTTCCATATCTTAGAGGAAGGGCTTTAAGTTATTCCCCATTTAGTATGATACTATCTATGGGTCTGTCATATATGGCTTTTATTATGTTGAGGTATGTTCCTTCTATACCCAGTTTTCTGATGGTTTTTGTCCTGAAGGGATGTTGAATTTTATCAAATGCTTTTTCACCATCAATTGAAATAATCATATAGTTTTCATTCTTTATTTTGTTGCTAAGATCTATCACGTTGATTGATTTGTGTTTGTTGAACCAGTTTTTCATCCCAGGGATAAATCCCACTTGATCGTGATGAATTATCTTCTTAATGTTTTGTTTAACTTGGTTTGCTAGTATTTTGTTGAGGATTTTTGCATGAATATTCATCAAAGATATTGCCTGTAGTTTTCTTTTTTTGAAGTGTCTTTGTCTGGTTTTGGTATCAGAGTAATACTGGCCTCGTAGAAAAGAGTTTGATGGTGTTCTATCCTCCTCTGTTTTTTGAGAATAGTTTTAATAGAATTGGTATTAGTTCTTTAAATATTTCATAGAATTAATCAGTAAAGCCATCAGGTCCTGGGCTTTTCTTTTGTGGGAGACTTTTTATTATATCTTTGATCTCATTAGACTAATATTCTAAGTGAAGTAACTTAGGAATGGAAAACCAAACATCATATGGCCTTTAATTATTATTGACCTTAAAGACTGCTTTTTTTCATATTCCTTTAGACAAGTCAGACTGTGAAAAATTTGCTTTCACTATACCTTCCATTAACAATTCAGCTCCTGCAGCTAGATATCAATGGAAAGTTTTACCTTAAGGAATGATTAACAGTCCTACTATTTGTAAGTTGTTTGTCGGTACTGTGTTACAACCTATCCAACAGACTTTTAAAAATAATTACATTCTTCATTATATGGATGATATACTGATTGCTGCCCTCACTAAAGATGAATTAATTCAATGTTTTACTTCTTTAAAATTAGCTGTTGCCAGTGCAGGACTCCACATCACTCCTGATAAAATTCAACAAGCCACTCCTTTTCTGTACTTAGGAATGCAGCTAGAAGCTCACTCCATTAAGCCCCCAAAAGTCCAACTTTGTACTGACAATTTAAACACCTTAAATTATTTTCAAAAATTACTAGTGACATCAACTATCTCAGACCAACCCTAGGCATCCCTACTTATGCATTATCTCATCTATTTGCTACTTTATCAGGAGATACAGATTTAAACAGTCCTCGCTCTCTATCTGAACCAGCAAAACAAGAGTTGTCTTTTGTAGAACAAAGAGTGAGAGAGGCACAAGTCTCTCGTATTGACCCAAATTTGCCTTTACAATTTTTAGTTTTTCCTTCCATCCACTTTCCTACGGGACTTACAGTACAAAATGATTCTCTAGTTGAAAGGGTATTTCCTCCTAATTCGGCCTCTAAAACTCTTTCATTATATCTTGATCAAATGGCCACTTTGATTGGGTTAGGACGTCAACATATCACTAAAATTTCTGGCTTTGATCCAAACATTATTGTGGTCCCTTTGTCAAAAAATGAAGTTAAAACTGCCTTTTCTACATCTTTGTGCTGGCAGACTAATCTGGCTGAATTCACTGGCACTATTGATAATCATTTGCCTAAGTCAAAATTCTTTCAATTTCTGTGAAATACTTCCTGGATTCTACCAAAACTTACAAGTTCATCACCACTAGAGGCAGCTGTTACCCTTTTTACTGATAGATCCAGTAATGAAAAGGCAGGGTATGTAGGACCTAAAGATAAAGTCGTTTCTACTCCATACACTTCTGCTCAAAAAGCCGAGTTGTTTGCTGTTATCTCTGCATTACAGGATTTTGATCAGCCTCTTAATATTGTCTCTGACTCAGCTTATGTATTCCATGCCACTAAGGCAATAGAAACAGCTACCACCAAAAATATTACTGACACTAATCTATTTTCCTTGTTCTCTTTGTTACAAAAAAATGTCAGAAACTGAAACCACCCTTTTTTCATCACTCGCATTCGATTTCATACTAATTTCCCTGGACCTTTATCCAGTGGTAATCATAACGTTGATACTATAGTTTCTCTAGCCATTATAGATGTAGAACAATTTCATCAACTCACCCATACTAATGCCTCATTAGTGAGAGAATATTAAACATAAATATTCTCTCATTTGGAAACAAGCTAAACAAATTGTACAACACTGTTCTCAGTGTCAGGTTCTTGTCTTACCCACATAATCTCCCGGAGTTAATCCCCAAGGCCTTTCTCCTAATGCTGTTTGGCAAATGGATGTTACTCATGTTCCTTCTTTTGGAAAATTAGCTTATGTGCATGTCGCAGTTGACACCTTTTCCAGTTTCATCTGGGCTACCTGTCAAACTGGAGAAGCCACTTCTCACATTAAAAAACATATGTTTTCATGTTTTGTGGTTATGGCAATTACTAGTGAGCTCAAAACAGACAATGGTCCAGCCTATTGCAGTAAAGCTTTTAAAAAATGTCTTGATCAGTGGCATATTAAACATATTACTGGTATCCCTTATAACTCACAAAGCCAAGCTATTGTAGAAAGAACTAACAAAACTTTAAAATTACAATTACTTAAACAAAAAGAGGGGAATAAGGAGTTGTCTATCCCTCACATACAACTAAACTTGGAATTGCTCACATTAAATTTTCTTAATATTCCTAAATCTAGTTCTGTTACTGCTGCTGAAAAACATTTTTCTGGTAACTATCCCACAGTAAACCAAGGAAGGGAAGTATGGTGGAAAGATGTTTAATCTAATATATGGTCAAAAGATTCTGTTTTAACGTGGGGAAGAGGCTATGCTTGTGTTTCCCCATGTGAACATCAATCTCCTGTTTGGATTCCTGCTAGACACCTGAAATTGTGTCCTGAAGATGCATGCAACAACAAGACAGAGAAATTTGCTGGAAAAGATGCCACAGCAGGAAACAACTAACACATCCAATCGTCAAAAAGAAGAAAATGACCACGCTAACTCCTTTACAACAGATAATCCAGTCAATCATCCTGAACAACTTGTCTGCAGCGATCCAGGTCTGGCTCAACCTCTGCCTCCTCCTGATGACACTGATGCTTCTACCATCTGTCACCCCACAGACTGTTGAAAACCATACATATTGAGCCTATATTCCTTTTCCTCTTCTTATTCGAGCCATGACATGGATGGACGCCCCTATCGAGGTCTATGTTAATGATAGTATTTGGATGCCTCGTTCTGTAGATGATCGTTGTCCTGCCCAACCTTCAGAACAAAGAACCCCTTTAAATATCACTTTAGGTTTTAGGTATCCACCTTGTGCCTGGGACCCGCTAATGGATGTCTCTCATTAGATATTCAAACTTGGGCAGTTACACTACCATCTAGTCATTCTGTCCCTCTTTTAGGAAACTTGGTATCAGGGCTCTCATTAAAACCTCTAAGACGGATCAAAATAAGAATCACTGATTATATTCACACATCCCAATATAAGCCTTTAGGACCTGCGTGTCCCCTGAACTTGTCTTCAAATGCTGACAAATTAATATGGAAGGATTGTGTTAGTTCAGAAGGAACTGTGTTATTTAATTCTTCTCACTACACCATTGCTGATTGGGCTCCTAAAGGTCATATTACTAATGATTGCTCTCAAGGTGACAGAGATTATCAACATTTTCTCTATGATATTACTTATCAAAAAAGTAATGATAACCCTCCACTATTATATCGTATGTTTAACTCCTTTTTTCCTTTTAAGTGGAAAGGGGCAGGGGTTGCCTCTCCAAAGCCAAGGCTTGTTGTTCCCCACTTAGGACCTGAACATTCAGAATTATGGAGATTAACCATAGCTATGACTGGTTGAGACTTTGGGCTGGATAAAGTGTTTTAAGTAAATCTACCTTGTCACCTCGAAAACTAAGACAACAGATTGATTTACACTGCTATTTCCACACAGCCAAAAATATCACCATGGCAGTCATCAAAAGGTCAATTCAAAGATGGGACAGTAAAGATTATGAGGACTTCTACCCCCCTGTTGCTAATGTCCCCCCACCACCTCTCATTCAACCTATTCCCCCCACTCCACATTCACAAAAAAGAGTACTATCCCAAAATATATATACTCTCTATATGGAGTCCAACAAAACTATCCCACTTAAAAGTTGTGTTAGACCACCATATATGTTATTAGTACAAAAGATGCATATTATTTAAAAAAATATTTACCTGTGTTAATTGTTACTTGTATACTTGTATTGACTCATCCTTTAATCAATACCATAGTATTTTAATAGTCAGACTCAGAGAAGGTATTTGGCTCCCTGTAGCCTTACATAGGCCTTGGGAATCTTCCCTTTCTATCCATGTTATTAACAATATTCTACAAAAAATTCCTAAAAGGAGTAAATGATTTATTTTTACATTAATTGCAGTAATAATGGGCTTGATTTCTGTTACTGCGACTGCTGCTACTGCTGGAGTTGCATTACATCAATCTATTCAAACTATTCATTTTGTGGATAAATGGCAAACAAATTCTACTCAAATATGGAATTCTCAGTCAGGTATTGATCAAAAATTGGCCAAATTAATGATCTAAGACAAGCTGTTATATGGATGGGAGATAGAATTATGAGTTTAGAACATAGATTAAAAATGCAATGTCTTTGGAATACTTCTGGTTTTTGTATAACTCCATTTCAATATAATGAGTCTGTTCACAATTGGGAATTGGTAAAATGCCATTTACAAGGAAGTGAAGATAATTTAAGTTTAGACATAAGCAAACTAAAAGAACAGATTTTTGAGGCCTCTCAAGCACACTTAACTGCTTTACCCAGTGTTGAAGTTTTAGACGGTATCTCTGAGGGGTTATCTAATCTCAACCCCATTCAATGGGTAAAATCTTTGGGAGGATCCACTATCGTTAATTTTGTTCTGTGTATAATTTGTGCTATTAGTTTATTGTTCATGTGTAAAATTGGAAAAAGTATTCTTCAATCTAGTCGTAATCAGCACCAAGGTATGATTGCTATGGTTCATTTAAATCAGAGAAAAGGGGGAGATGTAGGGAGACCCCCTGAAACTATTGCTATGCAATAAAAGATGAAATGCTCCTGATTGTTGTCAATACAAAATTGAATGCAGGATTGTGTAAAGACAATGCCAGGTTGGACTGTCAGAATGAGCCAACAGCACATGATGTGCTTCCCCCTGCAGAGAGCCTGTGAACGGACATGCAGTCAGGGAGGTTTCACGTCACTAAGATTCCTATCCCAGAAAAGCAGATGTTCATAGCTCTGGGAATGGAATGCGACCCTTGTGGAGAGCCTATAAACACACACATGAGAGGCGCCTGTCCTTATGGATAAGATAGGGCTATAAACGCCCTCATCTTGCCATGGCTCTTCTAGATCTCTTTAGGGTTAAGGCATACTCCCTTCTGAGAATTTCTGGTCTAATTGGTTGTCTAGCTTCACATCCTGTTGCTATGGATTGTTTGTAACCAGCTTTTGCTGCAACTGTTACTGCTGATTAATATCTGGCTAATCATAGGTTATGGAAAGACTATGTTTCTGTTTTAAGTCTCTGTTAGAAACTACTGATGTATGCACTATTTTGTAAATTCCTATCTCTGTATACTTTACTTCTGCATACACATGCTATGTTAAAGAATTACTTCATCCCCATGTGACCATCTAACCTCATAATCAAATGACCCTAAATCCCTCACTAACCTACCCCCGCCCTCACTGAATATAATAATAAATGCTGGTATATCCAGTGCATTGGTCGCACCATGGGACCAGAAGGCGGTGACCCCCCTGGACCCACTTTCACTATCTTGTGTGTGTCTATTATTTCTTGACCTGCTGATCCACCTGGGAACAAAGAAAGAGCCCTGTTGCATTGCAGGCTGCTGGCCAGATCCTGCAATATTCATTCCCATCCAGGTTGCTGTGAAGGCCATTAGTTCATTCCTTTATGGCTGAGTAGTATTCGATCATATACATATATACCACAGTTTCTTTAACCACTTGTTGATTGTTGGGCATTTGGGCTGGTTCCATATTTTTGCAATCGTGAATTGTGCTGCTATAAACATACTGAAATTGAGTGTATTCAGACAATTTCACAGGCTGATAGTTAACTCTAAAAGCAGAGTACGGGATCAAACAAATGTTAGTCCTCAATGGAATAAGTGAGGTTGAAACTTGGTCTAATGTATAAGGAAACTATACCATATGAATGACCTAGTGGTTTAAAATAATTAAAAAAAAAATTTCCGTAGGTTATTGGGAAACAGGTGGTGTTTGGTTACTGATCAGCATGGGAGTTTTGACCCGCTCCGTTTCCGACCTGGGCCGGTTCACCCCTCCTTAGGCAACCTGGTGGTCCCCCGCTCCCGGGAGGTCACCATATTGATGCCGAACTTAGTGCAGACACCCGATCGGCATAGCGCACTACAGCCCAGAACTCCTGGACTCAAGCGATCCTCCAGCCTCAGCCTCCCTAGTAGCTGGGACTACAGGCACGCGCCACCGCGCCCGGCGGTGTTTGGTTACATAAGTAAGTTCTTTAGTGGTGATTTGTGAGATTTTGGTTTACCCATCACCGGAGCAGTATACACTGCACCCTATTTGTAGTTTATCCCTTTCCCCCGAGTCCCCAAAGTCCATTGTGTCATTCTTATGCCTTTGCATCCTCATAGCTTAGCTCCCACTTATAAGTGAGAATATAAGATGTTTAGTTTTCCATTCCTCAGTTACTTTACTTAGTATAATAGTCTCTAATCTCATCCAGGCCTTGATATTGAGGTTTTTTTTTTGTTTTGTTTTGTTTTTTGTTTTTTTTTGTTGTTTTTTTTTGTTGTTGTTGAGAAATATCCATACTGTTTTCCATAGTGGCTTTAGTAATTTGTGTTTCTACCAGCAGTGTATAGAGTTTACTTTTCTTGAGAGACAGTGGATCATGGCAGACGAGAGGCAGGAATAGATTGCAGCTCTGGATAGAGCAGCATTGTGGAGGCTTGCATTGTTTTGCATTGTGAATTTTAGCTCCAGATCGACTACAAGGACAAAACAGCAATCCTGAGAGGACCCACAGACCCTCTGAAGGAAGCAGACTGCTCTGCAGGACCCAGGAGACACCCCAAATACTGTGAGTGCCCCAACTGTGGAACTGGGAAAGGGAGACCCTCCTTTCTGGAACACACACCCCCAGTGGAGAAGTTGAAGGTCTGTTAGTGAGAGACATTCCGGACTTTATCTGGAGCTGAGTCAAGTTAGCAGAGCCGAGTGAAATACAGGGTAGAGGAGGCAGCAGGGAGGCCCAGGGAGCTCACTGAATCCCCAAGCAGCCTATTCCTGCCTGACACCACAGGGATCTATCAGGAGGGAGGCCAGAGGAGCAGGGGGTAAAACCCCACCAGGGAGAAGGACTTCCCTAGCTGAACTCTGTAACAATTTGAACGTGGCGAGAATTCTCCTAGCCAGAACTCAGGAGAGAGCACGAATCCGGCTTACAGACTTCACAAGCTGGGGGAAGAACTAAAGCCCTTTTCTTTGGCGGCTGGGAAGTGGAGAACCTTGGGCAAGCTTTCAAGCCTGCACTCTGCCTGGAAACAGACCTGGGGCTGTTGTGGGTGGCACGGTGGGAGTGAGACCGGCCTTTGGTTTGGGTGGGAGCTGGGTGAGGCCTGTGACTGCTGGCTTTTCCCGACTTCCCTGACAACCTGCATGACTCAGCAGAGGCAGCCATAATCCTCCTAAGTACACAACTCCAGTGACCTGGGAATCTTACCCCATCCCCACAGCAGCCACAGCAAGACCCGCCCAAGGAGAGTCTGAGCTCAGACACACCTAGCACTGCCCCCACCTGATGATCCTTCTCTGCCCACCGTGGTAGTGGAAGACAAAGGACATGTAATCTTGGAAGTTCTAGGGCCCTGCCCACGGCCGGTCCTTCTCCACACTACTACAGCTAATGCTTTCTGGAAAGCATCACCTCCTGGCAGGAGGTCAACCAGCACAAAAATAGAGCATTAAACCACTAAAGCTAAGAACACTCACGGAAGGTTCTTGCAACTTTCACCACCTCTACCGGCACAGGGGCTGTTATCCACGGTTGAGAGACTCATAGATGGTTCACACCACAGGACCCTGTGCAGAAACCCCCAGAACCAGCCAGGAGCTGGGTAGACTCGCTGGGTGGCTAGACCCAGAAGAGAGACAATAATCACTGCAGTTCAGCTCACAGAAAGCCACAACCACAGGAAAAGGGGGCGAGTACTACATCAAGGGAATACCCTGTGAGACAAAAAAATCTGAACAACAACCTTCAGCCCTAGACCTTCCCTCTGACAGAGCCTACCCAAATGGAAAGGAACCAGAAAAGCAATGCTGGTAATATGACAAAACAAGGCTCGTTACCACCCCCCCAAAATCACACTAGTTCAACAGCAATGGATCCAAACCAAGAAGAAATCCCTGACTTACCTGAAAAAGAATTCAGGAAGTTAGTTATTAAGCTAATAAAGGAGGCACCAGAGAAAGCAAAGCCCAATGCAAGGAAATCCAAAAAATGATACAAGAAGTGAAGGGAGAAATATTCAATAAAATAGGTAGTTTAATTTAAAAACAAAAATTCAGGAGACTTTGGACACACTTTTAGAAATGCAAAATGCTCTGGGAAGTCTCAGCAATAGAATTGAACAAGTAGGAGAAAGAAATTCAGAGCTCGAAGACAAGGTCTTCAAATTAACCCAATCCAACAAAGACAAAGAAAAAAGAATAAGGAAATATGATCAAAGCCTCCAAGAAGTTTGTGATTATGTTAAATGACCAAACCTAAGAATAATTGGTATTCATTAGGAGGAAGACAATTCTAAAAGCTTGGAAAAACATTTTGGGGAGATAATCAAGGAAAACTTCCCCAACCTTGCTAGAGACCTAGATTTGCAAACATACAAAGCACAAAGAACACCTGGAAAATTCATCACAAAAACATCTTCACCTAGGCAAATTGTTATCAGGTTATTCAAACTTAAGACCAAGGAAAGAATCTTAAGAGCTGTGAGACAGAAGCACCAGGTAACCTATAAAGGAAAACCTATCAGATTAACAGTAGACTTCTCAGCAGAAAGCCTACAAGCTAGAAGAGATTGGGGCCCTATCTTTTACCTCCTCAAACAAAACAATCTTCAGCCAAGAATTTTGTGTCCAGCAAAACTAGGCATCCTATATGAAGAAAAGATATAATTGTTTTCAGATAAATGCTGAGAGAATTTACCAAGCCACCACTACAAGAACTGCTAAAAAGGAGCTCTAAATCTTGAAAGAATCCTGGAAACACATCAAAACAGAATCACTTTAAAGCATAAAGCACACAGGACCTATAAAACAAAAATTCAAGTTAAAAAGCAAAAACAATGTCCAGGCAAGGTGGCTCATGCCTGTAATCCCAGCACTTTGTGAGGCTGAGATGGGCGGATCACGAGGTCAGGAGATTGAGACCATCCTGGCTAACATGGTGAAACCCCGTCTCTACTAAAAATACAAAAATTAGCTGGGCATGGTGGAGGCGCCTGTAGTCCCAGCTACATGGGAGGCTGAGGCAGGAGAATGGGGTGAACCTGGGAGGCGGAGCTTGCAGTGAGTGGAGATCACGCCACTGCACTCCAGAGCCTGGGTGACAGAGTGAGACTCTGTCAAAAAAAAAAAAAAAAAAGCAAAAACAAAAAACAAAGTACACAAGTAACAAAGAGCATGATGAATGCAATGGTACTTCACTCTTCAATACTAACATTCATAAATGGCCTAAATTCTCTACTGAAAAGATACAGAACTGCAGAATGGATAAGAACTCACCAACCATCTGCTGCCTTCAGAAGACTCACCTAACACATAAGGACTCACATAAAGTTAAAGTAAAGGGGTGGAAAAAAGCATTTCATGCAAATGGACACCAAAATTAAGCAGGGGTAGCTATTCTTATATCAGACAAAACAAACTTTAAAGCAACAGTGGTTAAAAGAGACAAAGGGGGACATTATATAATGGTGGAAGGCCTTATCCACCAGGAAAATATCACAATCCTAAACATATATGCACCTAACACTGGACCTCCCAAATATATAAAACAATTACTAATAGACCTAAGAAATGAGATAGACAGTAACACAATAATAGCGGGAGACTTCAGTACTCCACTGATAGTACTAGACAGGTCATCAAGACAGAAAGTCAACAAAGAAACAATGGATTTAAACTATACCTTGGAACAAATGGACCTAACAGCTATCTACAGATCACTTCATCCAACAGCCACAGAATACACATTCTATTCAACAGCTCGTGGAACTTTCCCCAAGATAGACAATATGAAAGTCCATAAAATGAGCCTCAATAAATTTAAAAAAATTTGAAATTATATCAAGCACTTTCTCAGACCACAGTGGAATAGAACTGGAAATCAACTCCAAAGGGGACCCTCAAAGCCATGCAAATACATGGAAATTAAATAACCTGCTCCCGAATGAGCATTGGGTCAAAAATGAAATCAAGATGGAAATTAAAAAAATTTTCAGGACAGGTGCAGTGGCTCATGCCTGTAATCCCAGCACTTTGGGAGGTGGAGGCGGATCACCTGGGGTCAGGAGTTCTCAAGACCAGCTTGACCAACATGGTAAAACCCCATCTCTTCTAAAAATACAAAAATTAGCCAGGTGTGGTGGCATGTACCTGCATTCCCAGCTACTTGGGAGGCTGAGGCACGAGAATTGCTTGAACCTTGGAGTCAGAGGTTGCAGTGAGCCGAGATCGCACCACTGCACTACAGCCTGGGCAACAGAGTGAGACTCTCTCTTAAATTTTTTTTTTCACACTAAATGACAATAATGACACAACCTATCAAAACCTCTGGGATACAGCTAATATCGTGCTAAGAGAAAAGTTCATATTCCTAAACACCTACATCAAAAAGTCTGAAAGAGCACAAACAGACAATCTAAGGTCACACCTCAAGGAACTAGAGAAACAAGAACAAACCAAAACCAGCAGAAGAAAGAAAATAACAAAGATCAGAGCAGAACTAAACGAAATTGAAACAAAAAAAAAGTATGAAAGATAAATGAAACAAAAGACTGGTTCTTTGAAAAGATAAATAAGATTGATAGACCATTAGCAAGATTAACGAAGTAAAGAAGAGAGAAAATCTGAATAACTTCACTGAGAAATGAAACAGGAGATATTACAACTCACACCACCAAAATACAAAAGATCATTCAAGGCTACTGTGAACAGCTTTATGCACATAAACTAGAAAACCTACAAGAGATGGATAAATTCCTGGAAAAAATACAACCCTCCTAGCTTAAATCAGCAAGAGTTAGATAACCTGAACAGACCAATAACAAGCAGTGAGATTGAAATGGTAATTTAAAAATTACCAACAAAAAAAAGTCCAGGACCAGACGGATTCACAGCAGAATTTGACCAGACATTCAAAGAAGAATTGGTACCAATCCTTTTGACACTATTCCACATGATAGAGAAAGAAGGAACCCTCCCTAATTCATTTTATGAAGCCAGCATTACCCTAATACCAAAACCAGGAAAGGATACAACCAAAAAAGAAAACTATGTGCTGATATCCTTGATGAACATGGATGCTAAAATTCTTAACAAAGTACTAGCTAACCGAATCTGACAACATATCAAAAAGATAATCCACAATGATCAAGTGGGTTTCATACCAGGGATGCAGGGATGGTTTAATACACACAAGTCAATAAATGTGATTCACCACATAAACAGAATTTAAAACAAACATCACATGATCATCACAATAGATGCAGAAAAAGCATTCAACAAAGTCTAGCATCACTTTATGATCAAAACTCTCAGCAAAATCGGCATACAAGGGGCATACCTTAATGTAATAAAAGCTATCTCTGACAAACCCACAGCCAACATGATACTGAATGGGGAAAAGTTGAAAGCATTCCCCCAGAGAACGGGAACAAGACAAGGATGCCCACTCTCACTACTCCTCTTCGACATAACACTGGAAGTCTTAGCCAGAGCAATCCAACAAAAGAAAGAGATAAAAGGCATCCTAATCAGTAAAGAGGAAGTCAAATTGTCCCTGTTTCCTGATGATATGTTAGTTTACCTTGAAAACCCTAAGGACTCCTCCAGAAAGCTCTTAGAACTGATAAAAGAATTCAGCAGACTGCACGCGGTGGCTCATGCCTGTAATCCTAGCACTTTGGCTGGCCGAGGCAGGTGGATCACCTGAGCTCAGGAGTTCGAGACCAGCCTGGCCAACGTGGTGAAACCCTGTCTCTACTGAAAATACAAAAATTAGAAAAGGCGTGTTTGTGCACACTTGTAATCCCAGTTACTTGGGAGGCTGAGGCAGGAGAATCACTTGAACCTGGGAGGAGGAGGTTGCAGTGAGCTAAGATTGCACCACTGCACTCCAGTCTGGGTGACAAGACTGAAACTATCTCCAAAACAAACAAACAAAAAATTCAGCAAAGTTTCTGGATACGAGATTAATGTACACAAATCAGTAGCCCTTCTATACACCAACAGTGACCACGCAGAGAATCAAATCAAGAACTCGACCCCTTTTACAATAGCTACAAAAAAAAAAAAAAAAAAAAAAAAAAAAAGGAATATACCTAACAAAGGAGCTGAAAGACCTCTACATGGAAAACTACAAAACATTGCTAAAAGAATCAGATGACACAAACAAATGGAAACGCATCCCATACTCATGGATGGGTAGGATCAATATTGTGAAAATGACCATACGGCCAAAAGCAATCTACAAATTCAATGCAATCCCCATCAAAATAACACCATAATTCTTCACAGAGTTAGAAAAAGCAATTCTAAAATACATATGGAACCAAAAAAGAGCCCGCACAGCCAAAGCAAGACTAAGCAAAAATAACAAATCCAGAGGCATCACACTACCTGATTTCAAACTATACTATAAGGCCGTAGTCACCAAAACAGCATGGGACTAGTATAAAAATACACACATAGACCAATGGAACAGAATAGAGAATCCAGAAATAAAGCCAAATTCTTACATTCAACTGATCTTTGACAAAGCAAACAAAAGCATAACGTGGGGAAAGGACTGCCTTTTCAACAAATGCTGCTGAGATAATTGGCTAGCCACATGTAGGAGAATGAAACTGGATCCTTATCTCTCACCTTATACAAAAATCAACTCAAGATGGATTAAGGACTTAAACCTAAGACCTGAAACTATAACAATTCTAGAGGATAACATTGGAAAAACCCTTCTAGACATTGGCTTAGGCGAGGATTTCATGACCAGAAACTTAAAAGCAATTGCAAAAAAAAAAAAAAAAAAAAAAAAAAAAAAAAAAAAACCAAAACCAAAAACAAAAACAAAACAAAGATAAATAGCTGGGACCTAAGTAAACTAAAGAGCTTTTGCATGGCAAAAGGAACAGTCAGCAGAGCCCAGCCTGATTTTGAACTCCTGGGCTCAAGGAATCCTCCCACCTCAACCTCCCAAAGAGCTGGGATTACAGGCCTGAGCCATCAAGTCTGGCCTTCTTTGTCTTTTTAATTACAGCCTTCTGACTGGTTTAAGATGATATCTTCTTATTGTGGTTTTGATTTGCTAATGTTGAGCATTTAAAAATATACCTGTTGGCCATTTGTATGTCTTCTTTCATCACCTATCCTTTGGGCTATTGCAATGACCTCCTAATTAATAAATATGTATTGTGAGAGCATTTTTTGCAACACAAAAAATAGTGACACCCAACAAATCTGACAAAGGATTTTTTTTTAAAAAGACAACTTTCAGTTATGAAAGGCAGTCTGAGGGATAGACATTAGATATCAAGTATCAGTGTTCAGGTTATGAATCTTACAGTTCTAGTAGTTCAGAAGAGGAAGAGATCACTTCCATTTTGGTTATCAGGGAAACATTTATACAGGATCTTGGTTTCAAGGAACAAGATAGGCAGAGAGCACAGTATGAACAAATGCACATGGCATATTTGTTAGTGGTGATGGCGGAGTAGACTTGTTTGTTTCGAATGGAGAGTTCATGCAGTTTTTCCTAATTGATGATAATTATCACTTTGGGTGCTTGTTAAATATATGATTAGCAAACCTCTGGATTAGAAATTTTGATTCAATAGGTCTGAGTGAGGGTATAGGAGTCAGTGTTTTTAACAAGCATATCAGATGATTCTTAGGTTCAGGGAAATTTGGGAAACACAGAACTGTAGAGAGAATAATGGCAGAATTATTCTGCCAGGTGGAATGGAAAGTAGGTGCTAGATTATGTGAGACTTTCAAAGCCAGGTGCAGGAGCTCAGAATGTTGCCACTGAATATGAGCAATATCTAACATTTGGAAGTCTGTGACTATCTCCTGCTTTCCATACTGGAAATGCTGCCAGTACTATGACTGTGGATAGCATAGGTTATGAGCTGTTGTCTTGTTTACATTGGAGGAACTGTCAGGTTTACCTGGACTCTGCAAAAATATGTAGTTGCAGGAATGAGACCTTTAACTTCATAGCTCAAGCAAGGGCCTGTGTCAATCAAGTGCACTGATTTTTCAATTTGTCCCCACTCTAGCCTGTAATCAGTGATTTCAGCACCATTGCATACAGGAATGTGAAAGATGCAACAGACACAGAAATTGAGTTCTTTCTCTAGGTAGTCACTATACTAGATACTGTCAAGAGTTACAGCATGATCCTTTCAGTGTCAAAGCTTATAATCTATTAAATGCTATGAGATACAGACGAGTGTAGAAATAATTAAGCATAAGGCAGTATACTATAATTAACATTAAAAGGCTCAAATAAAACTAAGAAAAAGGACAATCTAATTTTACATATTAGATGAATGCCTTTAAAAATGTATTAAAATTATTTTTAAGTGAGTTACTTAAAAAAGAGCAAACTTACATATACTAATGTTGCTTTATATTACTATTGGTTACTGGGATGAAACACAAAACCCAGTATTCTCTGGCCTTTATACAGTGATACAGTGATGTAATCATACCTGTCATCTATTATTAAGAGACTAAGGCTTTTTGTTAATGCTACACATACCCTGCTAGAGTCTGGGAAAAAGGGAAGAAAATTTTAAAGAGACTTACATGGCTAAATAATTAGGCCTTTTTTTTTTTTTTTTTTTTTTTTTTTTTTTTTTTTTTAGAGCTTAGTTTGAATGTGAAAATATTCACATGGATGTAAAAAAGTTATTTTCTGGTTTTTGTTTTTTTTTTTTGAGATGGAGTTTCGTTCTTGTTGCCCAGGTTAGAGTGCAATGGCGCCATCTTGGTCCACCGCCACCTCCGCCTCCAGGGTGCAAGTGATTCAGTGATTCTCCTCCTTCAGCCTCCTGAGTAGCTGGGATTACAGGCATGCGCCACCACACCCGGGTAATTTTGTATTTTTAGTAGAGACAGGGTTTCTCCATGTTAGTCAGGCTGTCTTGAACTCCTGATCTCAGGTGATCTGCCTGCCTTGGCCTCCTAAAGTGCTGGGATTATAGTTGTGAGCCACTGCGCCCAACCAAAAGTTTGTTTTTTTTAAAGCCTCATTATCTTATAGCCACATTTCTTATGTGTCATACTGTATAGTTACATGCAAGCAAACATGACCAGAGATTTCCCAATGATGCTTTAAAAAATGCTAAGTTCTATAAATTGATTTAACTTTATCTCCTATTTTAGTTTTAAAAATTAAATTAGTGACCTATTGATATTCTACTTGGTTTTCCAAATGTATTACTCTCCTCAAATATAGGCTCTGTAGAGCAGGATTAGCATTGCTATAGCCTTCCTAATACCATTAGTATTACATCCTAGGTGTGTTCCAGAAACCATGATCCAAGATTTGTGGGATTCTAATTCTAAACTCTGACTCCTTAGGGAGTTCCAGAGTTTCCAAAAAAGGTTCTAAAAAAATTACTGTGCTTTTATAATAATCATAAATTAATAACAATAAATTGATAACATACTCCCCAACTAACAACAACACAGTTTGGACCCTTTCAGGTTAGTACAGATGTACCACATTGAGAAGGAGGGCCTGGGACTGATGTGGTTTCACACTTCATTGAAAGATCCAAACTACAAACAAACAAATAAGCAAACATACAAATGATTGTGCAGGCATGATCACTTCCCACCTTGACGGGAAGTAGCAGCATATATCCATCCAAAGTGAAATGGACTACAAATGGGACAACGTAACTATATAACTTCTCTATCCCTATTTGCTGTTTTTAACTAGAAATTGTGTATTCTACAGGAATTTGTTTTCTCGATCTGTATTTCACTTCAGAGCCAGGGTGCCCTTGTGTGTCATCGTGGTTACCGTTTGCTTTTTTGACATATACAAGTGCTTCAGGGTTTCCATTAGCAACAGAATTTTCTATTAAAATATACAAAATCAAATTTAAAGTATTTTGTAAATAGTTTTAAAGGTGCTTCTCTAAAATTATACAAAACAATTTGAGAAGACTGTTAAAACACTTAAAGTAACAGAAGACTCAAAATGTAGTAATCGTGTCAATTAATTTTTAAATTTTATTTACAGACTTAAAAAAATTGTGGTTTCAATTACTAAGTAAGAAACAACTGGCCAGGCTCGGTGGCTCCTGCCTGTAATCTCAGTGCTTTGGGAGGCTGAGGTGGGAGGATCACTTGAGGCCAGGAATTCATGACCAGCCTGGGCAACAAAGTGAGACCCTGTTTCTTCAAAAAATAAAAAATGTAGCTGGATATGACGGTGCATGCCTGTAGTCCCAGCTACTCGGGAGGCTGAAGAGGGAGGTTTGCTTGAGCCCAGGGGTTCAAGGCTGCAATGAGCTATGATTACTGTCAGTGCACTCCAGCTTGGGTGACAGAGTGAGACCCAGAATCTAAAAAATGAACAAAGTAAAAAAAGAAACAATTGGCTGACCAATATTTGATTATATACTAAAAGAAAATCACTCTTTCTGCTTTAATATCATTTAATATATAAAAAATCAAAAGTTACAAAACAGGAAATATAGGCTTAGTCATACAAATCATGCAAAGAAGGCTCACTGCATAGGACATTGGTTTCTCTGGACTTTGTCTTACCATTCAAGGGTGGAGGACAGCAAGATGCAGGAGAAAGAGTAGGTGTTTGAATAGTCAATATATCTGAAGGCTAAGAGAAAGAAAAAATACGTTATGACTGTACTGAATTAAAGTTCAGTTTTGTAAAACATTTAGTAATATGATACAGCTCATTTCAGTCTTCAGTTTAAAATGTTTTCCATCTTTCTTTTCTCACCTGTCTGGACTATAAGTGAGTTACAAAAGACTCTCAGTTTATATGCAGTACCAGGTTGCAGGTGATTATATAGAAATTCCCTTTTGTTGCCACTGTAAATTATGTTCCAGAGATTCACTGAAGGGATAAAAGCAAATTTATTCAATTTATTTATAGGTAGCTTATCATTTAAAAAAATTTTTTGAGTGGAGTCTTGCTCTATCGTCCAGGCTGGAGTGCAGTGGTGCAATCTTGTCTCACTGCAACCTGCACCTCCTGGGTTCAAGCGATTCTCATGCCTCAGCCTCCCAAGTAACTGGGATTACCAGCTTGTGCCACCAAGCCTGGCTAATTTTTGTATTTTTAGTAGAGACGGGGTTTTACCATGTTGGCCAGGCTGGTCTTGAACTCCTGACCTCAAGTGATCCACCCGCCTTGGTCTCCTAAAGTGTTGGGATTACAGGCGTGAAACACCATGCCCAGCTTGCTTATAAATGTTATTGGTTTCCATGATATCTCATGTATATACTAAGAAATAACAACTTTGGAAATGAAGTTGGTCCAGTTATCTATTTCAATAGTAAAATAATATATGCCCCTTGAATTAACCATAAAATCATAAGATATCAGTCAGTAAACATGATTTATTACTAGAAACTGCAGAAACTCAAGTAATTTCTTGGGTTTAGGTGATAGCATTATCCCAATGCCAATTTCCTAGTTTTGATAATTGTACTATGGTTATGTAAAATATTAATCTTAGGAGAAGCTGAGTGAAGATTTAACATGGGAACTCTCTATACCTTTTTTTTTCTTTGCAGCTTCTAGTGAGTCTAAAATTATTTCAAAATAAAATATTAAAAAAAATCATGATGCCTTACCATCTGAATTTTCACTGACTTCTAAACTGTAACTTGAAATGTATGTTCCACCATTATGTTTGGATGGTTCTGCAAAGAGAAATAAAATCAAAATTATTCTTGAATAAACTTAAAAGTCTCCCACTTGAATGTTATCTCATGAGTTAACAAAAATTTTTCACAGAGGAAAAAATATAAACATGAAACAATAGTGTATTAATAACCAGATATTAATAAAGATAATGAAAACATAATTCAAGTTACATGTTTGGAATATTGGACATGAAGCATTTAAATAAATATTGTAAAGTTATTTGCAAGACACTGAAAAGCTAAGTATATGTGCCATAAAGTTGATTTCTCTAGTTTGGAGAGAAAATAATTTGTATGAATATAATTTCTTAAGCTGACTTTTATCATTGATGTGGCCTTCTAATTGTGGCCTCCATATTAGATATAATCTTACTTAAGGACACATAAAGCTTAATAATTTGTTCATGTGCAAATTAATGAGATAGCAAGAGAGAACTAGAAAAATAATATAGTTTACAACTAAACCCATTTATATGACAGAATATCTCACATATAAATGATTAAGAGAACATTTTATAAAGCTGAGGACAATGAGAGGAAGATTTCTTCTCAATAGTTAATATTAAGACAGAGGGAAAATTTTAAATACAAAAACATTACTTACTCCATCCCATTTTTATACTGTGTGCATGGGTCTTTCCCTTTATATATGGTTTTCTAGGGGATCCAGTTTTATCTGGACAGGTAGTATATTTTACTTCTCCACTGGGGTTGCTTCTTCCTTCCATATTGCAGGCAAAGATCTGTTTAAATAAAAGAGGATGATGTGGCTGACCATTGCAAATGAATGTTTGATTTGAAAAAGTTCAGTTTGCAAATATAAAGTAAGTTGAGTGAGCATTTCTAAGAAATAAATACAAAATAAGGTTTAATTTCAAATAAAATACACTCATTTCTCTGGTGAAAAGTATAATTTTGTATTAAAATATGACACAAATTTATAAAGTATAGCCACATACCCTTGTATGTAGTACTTCTCTGAAGACTTCTTATAGTGCATGAAAAGTCTTCTCCATTGTATTTCAGCTTAAAATCTAAACCCTAGAAAGACAATGAACTTTGGAACTGGGCAAGCATGGATTACAACTTCAATTTATTTTCCATCTGGGTGATTCTGAGCAAGTCCCTTAGTGTCTCTGAACTTCAGTTTCTCTGTATAAAAAATGGAGATAATTTCTACTTTGATGGGCTCATTCCTTTGGGAGGATTTAATGAGGTAATGAATGTGAAAGCACTTAGCACATTACTTGCAACATAGAACACTTCTCAATATTTATCTACTTTATGTAAACTGTGGTAAAATATACATAATATAATTTACAGCTGCTTTACAAATTTACCAGCCTATTCAGTACAGACTTGAAAGTTCAGGATGGAATGAAATAGTTGCCCACCCTTATCAAGAATCCAGTGATACGAACAAAGGGTAGAAATATGTTGAGGTGCTGAAGATTTATGTGACTATGCAACGTTGTCTGGTATAGGCCCAAAGTTAAAAACTAACACAATTCTCTGAGTCTCTATGCTATTGTTATGGCTGCTGCTGCTTCTAGCTAATTTGCAGGGACTTGAGTAGTTTTAGATCTTTCTGTGCAGCATTGCCTAACCCCAGCTCTGCACTGGCCCCATCTGGAACACAGGAAGTCAGGAATCACGCAATTCCTGACCCAACCTTGGCTCTGTATTGGCTCCCTGCAGAACACAGGGGACTCGGGAATTATGCAATTCCTGAATGAATTGACTGAGTAGAAAGCAAATTGATTAAATTAAAACTCTTCTCAAGTGTGGAATCCATGTAACAAATACCTAAAACTGAGGTCGAAGATTAACGCATATGAAAGAAAAATGTACAGATCCTGCTTCCTCCATTTCTAGTACATAACTAGGGGTGTCATTTTGGTTTGTGTTGGGGCACAGCAGTCTAATGACAAATAATGGATTCTTGCTTCTTTTAGCTCAGGAGGCTGAGGTGTTGGAGGCATAGTTCCTGATGTATGGAAGACTGCTATTTACCTGAAATCACTGAAAAATAGATTAAGATGGAAAATTAGTCTCAGATTCTTATTGAAGTACAGACTTAAATATTGTAAACACTTAAATATACTTCAAGCCAAAGTTATTTTTGGCAGCTAATCTGAATGAGTATTTTGTAGAAACACTCAGTCCAAGGATCTTGTGCTGTTTTATGATACTCATATAGCAACTTTTGAAGTCTTCATCTTTGCCTTTAATAATAGACACAAAATATTAGAATATCATAAAATGCTACAGTTAACAACAAAAATTCAACATAACACTAATAATAATCCAAAATCAAGTGCTTTTTTTGTTTTTTATTATTATTATACTTTAAGTTCTAGGGTACATGTGCATAACGTGCAGGTTTGTTACATATGTATACTTGTGCCATGTTGGTATGCTGCACCCATCAACTCGTCAGCACCCATCAACTCATCATTTACATCAGGTATAACTCCCAATGCAATCCCTCCCCCCGGCCCCCTCCCCATGATAGGCCCCGATGTGTGATGTTCCCCTTCCCAAGTCCAAGTGATCTCATTGTTCAGTTCCCACCTATGAGTGAGAACATGCGGTGTTTGGTTTTCTGTTCTTGCGATAGTTTGCTGAGAATGATAGTTTCCAGCTGCATCCATGTCCCTACAAAGGACAAAAACTCATCCTTTTTTATGGCCGCATAGTATTCCATGGTGTATATGTGCCACATTTTCTTAATCCAGTCTGTCACGGATGGACATTTGGGTTGATTCCAAGTCTTTGCTATTGTGAATAGTGCCGCAATAAACATACGTGTGCATGTGTCTTTATAGCAGCATGATTTATAATCCTTTGGGTATATACCCAGTAATGGGATGGCTGGGTCATATGGTACTTCTAGTTCTAGATCCTTGAGGAATCGCCATACTGTTTTCCATAATGGTTGAACTAGTTTACAATCCGACCAACAGTGTAATTTCTCCACATCCTCTCCAGCACCTGTTGTTTCCTGACTTTTTAATGATTGCCATTCTAACTGGTGTGAGATGGTACCTCATTGTGGTTTTGATTTGCATTTCTCTGATGGCCAGTGACGATGAGCATTTTTTCATGTATCTGTTGGCTGTATGCATGTCTTCTTTTGAGAAATGTCTGTTCATATCCTTTGCCCACTTTTTGATGGGGTTGTTTGTTTTTTTCTTGTAAATTTGTTTGAGTTCTTTGTAGGTTCTGGATATTAGCCCTTTGTCACATGAGTAGATTGCAAAAATTTTCTCCCATTCTGTAGGTTGCCTGTTCACTCTGATGGTAGTTTCTTTTGCTGTGCAGAAGCTCTTTAGTTTAATTAGATTGCATTTGTCAATTTTGGCTTTTGTTGCCATTGGTTTTGGTGTTTTAGACATGAAGTCCTTGCCCATGCCTATGTCCTGAATGGTACTACCTAGGTTTTCTTCTAGGGTTTTTATGGTGTTAGGTCTAACGTTCAAGTCTCTAATCCATCTTGAATTAATTTTCATATAAGGAGTAAGGAAAGGATCCAGCTTCATCTTTCTACTTATGGCTAGCCGATTTTCCCAGCACCATTTATTAAATAGGGAATCCTTTCCCCATTTCTTGTTTCTCTCAGGTTTGTCAAAGATCAGATGGCTGTAGATGTGTGGTATTATTTCTGAGGACTCTGTTCTGTTCCATTGGTCTATATCTCTGTTTTGGTACCAGTACCATGCTGTTTTGTTTACTGTAGCCTTGTAGTATAGTTTGAAGTCAGGTAGCGTGATGCCTCCAGCTTTGTTCTTTTGACGTAGGATTGTCTTGGCAATGCGGGCTCTTTTTTGGTTCCATATGAACTTTAAAGCAGTTTTTTCCAATTCTGTGAAGAAACTCATTGGTAGCTTGATGGGGATGGCATTGAATCTATAAATTACCTTGGGCAGTATGGCCATTTTCATGATATTGATTCTTCCTATCCATGAGCATGGTATGTTCTTCCATTGGTTTGTGTCCTCTTTGATTTCACTGAGCAGTGGTTTGTAGTTCTCCTTGAAGAGGTCCTTGACATCCCTTGTAAGTTGGATTCCTAGGTATTTTATTCTCTTTGAAGCAATTGTGAATGGCAGTTTATTCATGATTTGGCTCTCTATTTGTCTGTTACTGGTGTATAGGAATGCTTGTGATTTTTGCACATTAATTTTGTATCCTGAGACTTTGCTGAAGTTGCTTATCAGCTTAAGGAGATTTTGGGCTGAGACAATGGGGTTTTCTAAATATACAATCATGTCATCTGCAAACAGGGACACAATTTGACTTCTTCTTTTCCTAACTGAATATCCTTGATTTCTTTCTCTTGCCTGATTGCCCTAGCCAGAACTTCCAAAACTATGTTGAATAGGAGTGGTGAGAGAGGGTATCCCTGTCTTGTGCCAGTTTTCAAAGGGAATTTTTCCAGTTTTTGCCCATTCAGTATGATATTGGCTGTGGGTTTGTCATAAAGAGCTCTTTTTATTTTGAGATACGTTGCATCTATACCGAATTTTTTGAGTGTTTTTAGCATGAAGGGCTGTTGAATTTTGTCAAAGGCCTTTCCTGCATCTATTGAGATAATCATGTGGTTTTTGTCTTTGGTTCTGTTTATATGCTGGATTACATTTATTGATTTGTGAATGTTGAACCAGCCTTGCATTCCAGGGATGAAGCCCACTTGATCATGGTGGATAAGCTTTTTGATGTGCTGCTGGATCCGGTTTGCCAGTATTTTATTGAGGATTTTTCATCGATGTTCCTAAGGGATATTGGTCTAAAATTCTCTTTTTTTTTATTGTGTCTCTGCCAGGCTTTGGTATCAAGATGATGTTGGCCTCATCAAATGAGTTAGGGAGAATTCCCTCTTTTTCTATTGATTGGAATAATTTCAGAAGGAATGGTACCAGCTCCTCCTTGTACCTCTGGTAGAATTCAGCTGTGAATCCATCTGGTCCTGGACTTTTTTTGGTTTGTAGGCTATTAATTATTGCCTCAATTTCAGAGCCTGCTATTGGTCTATTCAGGGATTCAACTTCTTCCTGGTTTAGTCTTGGGAGAGTGTACGTGTCCAGGAAATTACCCATTTCTTCTAGATTTTCTAGTTGATTTGTGTAGAGGTGTTTATAGTATTCTCTGATGGTAGTTTTTATTTCTGTGGGGTCGGTGGTGATATCCCCTTTATCATTTTTTATTGCATCTATTTGATTCTTCTCTCTTTTCTTCCTTATTAGTCTTACTAGCAGTCTATCAATTTTGTTGATCTTTTCAAAAAACCAAGTCCTGGATTCATTGATTTTTTGGAGGGTTTTTTGTGTCTCTATCTCCTTCAGTTCTTCTCTGATATTAGTTATTTCTTGCCTTCTGCTAGCTTTTGAATGTGTTTACTCTTGCTTCTCTAGTTCTTTTAATTGTGATGTTAGGGTGTCAATTTTAGATCTTTCCTGCTTTCTCTTGTGGGCATTTAGTGCTATAAATTTCCCTCTACACACTGCTTTAAATGTGTCCCAGAGATTCTGGTATGTTGTATCTTTGTTCTCATTGGTTTCAAGGAACATCTTTACTTCTGCCTTCATTTCGCTATGTACCCAGTAGTCATTCAGGAGCAGGTTATTCAGTTTCCATGTAGTTGAGCGGTTTTGATTGAGTTTCTTAGTCCTGAGTTCTAGTTTGATTGCACTGTGGTCTGAGAGTCAGTTTGTTATAATTTCGGTTCTTTTACATTTGCTGAGAAGTGCTTTACTTCCAATTATGTGGTCAATTTTGGAATAAGTGCGATGTGGTGCTGAGAAGAATGTATATTCTGTTGATTTGGGGTGGAGAGTTCTGTAGATGTCTATTAGGTCTGCTTGCTGCACAGATGAGTTCAATTCCTGGATATCCTTGTTAACTTTCTGTCTCATTGATCTGTCTAATGTTGACAGTGGGGTGTTGAAGTCTCCCATTGTTATTGCATGGGAGTCTAAGTCTCTTTGTAAGTCTCTAAGGACTTGCTTTATGAATCTGGGTGCTCCTGTATTGGGTGCATATATATTTAGGAGAGTTAGCTCTTCCTGTTGAATTGATCCCTTTACCATTATGTAATGGCCTTCTTTGTCTCTTTTGATCTTTGATGGTTTAAAGTCTGTTTTATCAGAGACTAGGATTGCAACCTCTGCTTTTTTTTTGTTATCCATTTGCTTGGTAGATCTTCTTCTATCCTTTTATTTTGAGCCTATGTGTGTCTCTGTATGTGAGATGGGTCTCCTGAATACAGCAAACTGATGGGTCTTGACTCTTTATCCAGTTTGCCAGTCTGTGTCTTTTAATTGGAGCATTTAGTCCATTTACATTTAAGGTTAATATTGTTATTTGTGATCTTGATCCTGCCATTATGATAATAACTGGTTATTTTGCTTGTTAGTTGATGCAGTTTCTTCTTAGCATCGATAGTCTTTACATTTTGGCATGTTTTTGCAAAGGCTGGTACCGGTTTTTCCTTTCCATGCTTAGTGCTTCCTTCAGGGTCTCTTGTAAGGCAGGCCTGGTGGTGACAAAATCTCTAAGCATTTGCTTATCTGTAAAGGATCTTATTTCTCCTTCACTTATGAAACTTAGTTTGGCTGGATATGAAATTCTGGGTTTAATATTCTTTTCTTTAAGAATGTTGAATATTGGCCCCCACTTTCTTCTGGCTTGTAGAGTTTCTGCCAAGAGATCTGCTGTTAGTCTGATGGGCTTCTCTTTGTGTGTAACCCGACCTTTCTCTCTGGCTGCCCTTAAGATTTTTTCCTTCATTTCAACTTTGGTGTATCTGACAATTATGTGTGTTGGAGTTGCTCTTCTCAAGGAGTATCTTTGTGGCATTCTCTGTATTTCCTGAATTTGAATGTTGGCCTGCCCTACTAGGTTGGGGAAGTTCTCCTGGATGATATCCTGAAGAGTGTTTTCCAACTTGGTTCCATTTCCCCCCTCACTTTCAGGCGCCCCAATCAGACGTAGATTTGGTCTTTTTACATAATCCCATCCTTCTTGCAGGCTTTGTTCATTTCTTTTTCTTCTTTTTACTTTAGATTTCTCTTCTTGCTTCATTTCATTCATTTGATCCTCAATCGCTGATACTCTTTCTTCCAGTTGATCGAGTCGGTTACTGAAGCTTGTGCATTTGTCACGTATTTCTCGTGTCATGATTTTCATCTCTGTCAGTTCGTTTATGGCCTTCTCTGCATTAATTTTTCTAGTTATCAATTCTTCCACTCTTTTTTCAAGATTTTTAGTTTCTTTGCACTGGGTACGTAATTCCTCCTTTAGCTCTGAGAAGTTTGATGGACTGAAGCCTTCTTCTCTCATCTCGTCAAAGTCATTCTCTGACCAGCTTTGATCCGTTGCTGGCGATGGGCTGCACTCCTTTGCAGGGGGAGACGCGCTCTTATTTTTTGAATTTCCAGCTCTTCTGCCCTGCTTTTTCCCCATCTTTTTGGTTTTATCTGCCTCTGGTCTTTGATGATGGTGACATACTGATGGGGTTTTGGTGTGGGTGTCCTTCCTGTTTGTTAGTTTTCCTTCTAATAATCAGGACCCTCAGCTGTAGGTCTGTTGGAGATTGCTTGAGGTCCACTCCAGACCCTGTTTGCCTGGGTGTCAGCAGCAGAGGTTGCAGAAGATAGAATATTGCTTAACAGTGAGTGTACCTGTCTGAATCTTGCTTTGGAAGCTTCCTCTCAGGGGTGTACTCCACTGTGTGAGGTGTGGCGTGTCAGTCTGCCCCTAGTGGGGGATGTCTCCCAGTTAGGCTACTCAGGGGTCAGGCACCCACTTGAGCAGGTAGTCTGTCCGTTCTCAGATCTCAACCTCCGTGTTGGGAGATCCACTGCTTTCTTCAAAGCTGTCAGAGTCGTTTGCGTCTGCACAGGTTTCTGCTGCTTTTTGTTGTTGTTGTTTAGCTGTGCCCTGTCTCCAGAGGTGGAGTCTACAGAGACAGGCAGGCCTCCTTGAGCTGCTGTGAGCTCCACCCAGTTTGAGCTTCCCAGTGGCTTTGTTTACCTACTTAAGCCTCAGCAATGGCGGGCGCCCCTCCTCCAGCCTCGCTGCTGCCTTGCTGTTAGATAGCAGACTGCTGTGCTAGCAGTGAGGGAGGCTCCATTGGTGTGGGACCCTCTCTGCCAGGTGTGGGACATAATCTCCTGGTGTGCCAGTTTGCTAAAACCCTTGGTAAAACACAGTATTGGGGTGGGAGTTAACTGATTTTCCAGGTGTTGTGTGTCTCAGTTCCCCTGGCTAGGAAAAGGGATTCCCTTCCCCCTTGTGCTTCCCAGGTGAGGTGTTGCCTCGCCCTGCTTCAGCTCTCGCTGGTTGGGCTGCAGTAGCTGACCAGCACCGATTGTCCGGCACTCCCTAGTGAGATGAACCCAGTACCTCAGTTCAAAATGCAGAAATTACCTGTCTTCTGTGTCACTCGCGCTGGGATTTGGAGACTGGAGCTGTTCCTATTTGGCCATCTTGCTCTGCCCCAGCTATATCTTTTTTAAGGAGCACCCCCATCCTCGTAATGCCGTGTTTCTTGCAGAATCATAGAGGTACTTCCTTGATGGTCTTGGACAAGATTTAAGAGAATTCTCTGGATTACCAGGCCGAGACTGTTGTATAATTCCCTTACTTTCTCCCAAACAGTCTCTCTCTCTGTTCTAAGTCATGTAATCCTTGGGGTGAAGTGACACAAACCCCCCTCTGGCCACCACCACTGTGACTGCTCTGGGTCAGACCTGAAGCTAGCACAGTACTGGGTCTCACGCAAGACCTGCTGTATCTACTCCCTCATTATTGCCTATGTTCACTTGATGCCCTGGGGCTCTAAAATCAGCAGGTAGCAAAGGCAGTCAGACTTATGTCTTTCCCTTCAGGTTGGAGAGGACCCCCAGGCCCTGAATGGGTCCAGGAGTGCCATCTGGGAGGGAGTCAGGGACTAGTGTAAAAATCCTTAGAAGTTTACATGGTATTTTACTGTATTGTGGCTGAACTGGCACTCAAACTACAAGTTGCAGTTCTCACTCTTCTCTCACCTTTCCAAAGGCAGAGAAGTTACACCCCGTGGCTACCACCAACTCTTGTCATGAGGAGTACTACCAGTCTACTACTGATGTTTCCTTAAGGCCCAGGGTCTCTTGGTCAGCTTGTGGTGAATGCTGCCTTACCTAGGACTCACCCTTCAGGTCAGTGGATTCCCCTCTGGCCCAGGGCAGGTCCAGAAATGCCATCCAAGACTCATATCCTGAAATTGGGGATCCCTAAGAGCCTGCTTGGTGATTTACCACACCCTGTGGTATTGTTGGTAACTAATGTGCAAGACTAAGTCTCCTTGGCTTTTCCCTCTGCTTTTCTGAAGCAGGAGGAGTTTTGCCCCATAGCCACTACAGCTGGTAGTGTGCTGAGTCTCACCTGAAGCCAAGAAGTCTCAGAGGCTCTCACAAGGCCCTTGATGTAGTACCTTGGTATTGCTGCTTATTATTCAGGGCCCCAGGGCTCTTCAGTTAGCAGGTGATAAATGCTGGCAGGAATGAATTTTTTCCTTTAAGGCACCAGGTTCTCTTCTGGTTCAGGGTGTGTCTAGAAATGTCATCTGGGAGCGAAGGCCTGGAACGATGGTCTCATGACTCT
Source organism: Rhinopithecus roxellana (assembly GCF_007565055.1). Lineage (NCBI taxonomy): Eukaryota > Metazoa > Chordata > Mammalia > Primates > Cercopithecidae > Rhinopithecus > Rhinopithecus roxellana. The sequence continues at coordinate 50,081,133 of NC_044555.1, forward strand.
GGCCAGAGCCCTATCCTGCTGTGGGTGAGCTGGTATCCAAGATGTAAAACAATGTCCTCCCCACTTTTCTGTCTCTTTTCCATAAGTGGAAGGAAGGGGTTTTTTCTTGAGTTGGGAGCTGTGCAGCCTGGGGTTAGGGAAGGGGTGATGCCAGCACACTGTTGGCTGCCCCAGCCGGTCTTTCAGTATGTCATGTACCCTCCCAGTTCACTGTTTCTGTGCCTAGTTCAGGCCTAGGACTCACCTAAGAGTTGCTGTCCTTGTGGCCTAGATTGCCTTTCAGGTTTACTTAGAGAATAAGAGCACTTTGGCCCTCAGTGGCGAGGTTTTCAGGCACTACTCAAGTTTGGACCATTGGGATAGGTGATTTTCCTTTGGCTAGGGCTTGTTTAAATGCCTCCTCTGTGGGTGGGCATCAGCTGAGTTGGATCTGCTTTTCTTTCTGCTCTAACAGGAGGGCACCGAGTTCAATGCCTCACAGTTACTGTGTTCTCCCTCCCTCAGTGTCCAGAGATGCTCTCAGCACGTCTGGAGTGGGGGTGGGGTTGTGTCAGCAATTCAGATTTGTTTTTTTGATCTCTTCAGTGCCCCTTCCAGCAATATGATGTTTAAACGAGGTACTATGAGTGCTCATCTGATTTTTGGTTCTTATGCAAGTGTTTTTTTTTTTTTTTCTTTTTTTCTGTGTGGTGTCCTTGTGGGCGGCACGATTGATGGAGCTGTGTATTCTGTCGTTTTGCTCTGTCTCTCTAATGTTACTAACTTTTCAAGAACCAGTTTTTTTTTTTTTTAATATCTTTTCAACTTTTATTTTAGGTTCAGGGGGTACATGTGCAGGCTGTTACATGGCTATATTTTGTGACACTGAGGTTTGGGTTAAAAATGATCCTGTCACCCAAGAAGTGAGCATAGGATGCAACAGGTCATGTTTTAGCCCTTTCCCCACTTTCTCTTCTTCCATTAGTGTCTGTGATGTCTATCGTTGCCATCTTTATGTCCATATATACCCAATGTTTAGCTCCCACTTATAAGTGAGAGCATGTGATATTTAGTTTTCCATTCCTCTGTTTTGGTTAGGATTATGGCCTTCAGCTGCATCCATGTTTCTTCAAAGGACACAAATTTATCCTTTTATATGGTCACATAATATTCCATGGCGTATATATACACCATATTTTCTTTATCCAACTTACTATTGATAGGCCCTTAGGTTAATTCCAGGTATTTGCTATTGTGAATAGTGCTGCAATGAACATATGAAGACGTGTGTCTTGTTTATAGAACAATTTATTTTTCTTTGGGTGTCTACCCAGTAATGGGATTACTGTGTCAAGTGGTAATTCTGTTTAAAATTCGTTGAGAAATCTCTAAACTGCTTCCTACACTTGGCTGAGCTAATTCACATTTCCACCAACAGTTTATGAGTTTACAAGCATTCCCTTTTCTTTGCAGCTTGACCAGCATCTGTTATTTTTTAAAAATCTTTTTAGTAATAGCTATTCTGGACTCATGCAAGATGGGATCTCATTGTGGTTTTGATTTGCATTTCTCTGATGATTAGTAATGTTGAGCATTTTTTCATATGTTTGTTGACTGCATGTATGTCTTCTTTTATGTCCACTTCCTAATTTTAAATGGGGTTTTTGTATTTTGCTTGTTGAGTTGTACAAGTTCCTTATAAATTCTGGATATTAGACCTCTGTCAGATACATAGTTTGCAAATATTTTCTCCCATTCTGTGCATTGTCTGTTTAATCTGTTGATAGTTTCTTTTGCTGTGCAGATGCTTTTTAGCTTAATCAGGTTCCATTTGTCAAGGTTTGTTGTTGCTGCAATTGCTTTTGAGAACTTAGACATAAATTATTTGCCTACACCAAGGTTCAGAATAGTATTTTTTAGAGTTTCTTCTAGGATTTTTATAGTTTGGGGGTCTTCCATTTAAATCTTTAATCCATCTTGAGTTAATTTTTGTGTATGGTTAAAAGTAGGGGTCCAGTTTTATTTTTCTGCATATGGCTAGCCAGTTATTTCAGCACTATTTTTGAATAGGAAATCTCTTCCCCATTGCTTATTTTTGTTGACTTTGTTGAAGATCAAATCATTGTAGGTGTGTGGGTTTATTTCTGGGTTCTGAATTCAGTCCATTGACCTACGTGTTTGCTTTATTGTTTTAACCAGGACCATGCTGTTTTGGTCCCTGTAGCATTATATATAGTTTGAAGTTGTGTAATGTGATGCCTCTGGCCCTAAAGAACCAGCTTTTGGTTATGTTGATTTTCTCTTGACTTACTATTTTTCAATTTCATCGATTTCTGCTCTAATTTCCATCTCCTTTCTTCTTCTTACTTTGGATTCAGTTTGCTCTTTTTTTTCTAGTTTTTTCAGATGAAGATTTAAATTATCATCTTTGACTTGCTGCTGGATTTGGTTTGCTAGTATTTTATTAAGATTTTTTTTGCATCAATATTTATAAGGAATATTGGCCTAAAGTTTTCTTTCTTTTTTTTTTTTTTGTATCTCTGCCAGGTTTTGGTATCAGGATGATGCTGGCCTCATTAAATGAGTTAGGGAGGAGTCCCTCCTTTTCAACTGTTTGGAATAATTTCAGAAAAAAATGGTACCGGCTCCTCTTTGTACCTCTGGTAGAATTTAGCTGTAAATCTGTCTGGTCCTGACCTTTTCTTTTTTGCTTGGTAGGCTATTTATTACTGCCTAAATTTCAGAACTTGTTATTGGTCTATTCAGAAATTCCACTTCTTCCTGGTTCAATCTTGGCAGGGTATATGTGCCCAGGAATTTGTCCATTTATCCTGGATTTTCTAGTTTGTTTGCAGAGAGGTGTTTATAGTATTCTCTGATGGATGTTTGTATTTCTGTTGGATAAGTGGTGATATCCCCTTTATCATTTTTTATTGCATCTATTTAGTTCTTCTCTGTTTTCTTCTCTATTAGTCTAGCTAGTGATCTATTTTATTATTTTTTTTCAAAAACCCAGCTCCTGGATTCATTTATTTTTTGAAGGATTTTTCATGTCTCTATCTGCTTCAGTTCCACTGTAAGTTTGGTCATTTTTTATCTTCTGTGAACTTTGGGGTTTGTTTGCTCTTGGTTCTCTAGTTCTTTTAGTTGTGATATATAAATTTCCCTCTTAACACTCTTTAGCTGCATCTGAGAGATTCTGGTACATTGTCTCTTTGTTCTCATTGGTTTCAAATAACTTCTTGATTTCTGCCTTAATTTCATTATTAACCCAGCAGTCATTCAGGAGCAGGTTATTCCATTTCCATGTAGATGTTTGTTTTGAGTGAGTTTTTTAATCTTGAGTTCTAATTTGATTGTGTTGTGACCTGAGAGACTGTTATGATTTCTGTTATTTTGCATTTGTTGAGGAGTGTTTTACTTCCAATTTTGTGATGGATTTTAGAGTAAAGTGCCATGTGGCACCGAGAAGAATGTATATTCTATTGTTTTTCGGTGTAGAGTTCTGTAGATATCTATCAGATCCACTTGATCTGGAGCTGAGTTCAAGTCCTGAATATTTTTGTTAATTTTCTGCCTTGTCGATCTGTCTAATACTGACAGTGGGGTGTTAAAATTTCCCACTATTATTGTGTAGGAGTCTAAATCTCTTTATCAGTCTCCAAGAACTTGTTTGATGAATTTGGGTGCTCCTCTAGTGGTTGCATATATAGTTAGGATAGTCAGCTCTTCCTGTTGAATTGACCCCTTCATCATTATGTAATGCCCTTCTTTGTCTTTTTTTGATCTTTGTTGGTTTAAAGTTTGTTTTGTCAGAAACTAGGATTCCAACCCCTACTTTTTTGCTTTCTATTTTCTTGGTAAATTTTTCTTTAGCCCTTATTTTGAGCCTCTGTGTGTCTTTTCATGTGAGATAGGTCTGTTGAAGACACCATATTGATGAATCTTGACTCTGTATACAGCTTACCCTTCTGTGTCTTTTAATTGGGGCATTTAGCCAATTTACATTTAAGGTTAATATTGTTATGTGTGAATTTGATTTTATCATAATGGTTCTAGATGGTTATTTTGTGTATATATATATTTGAGATGGATTCTTGCTCTGTTGCCCAGGCTGGAGTACAATGGCATGATATCAGCTCACTGCAACCTCTGCCTCCTGGGCTCAAGCAATTCTTCTGCCTCAGCCTCCCGTGTAACTGGGATTTCAGGCACGCACCAACACACCTGGCTAATTTTTTTTGTATTTTTAGTAGAGACGGGGTTTCACTATGTTGATCAGGCTGGTCTCGAACTCCTGACCTCAAGTAATCTGCCTATCTCAGTCTCCCAAAGTGCTGGGATTACCAGTGTGAGCCACCATGCCTAGCCATGCAGACTTGTTGATGTAATTGCTTCATAGTGTCATTGGTCTTTGTACTTCAGTGTGTTTTTGTGGTGGCTGGTAACAATTTTTCCTTTCCATATTTAGTGCGTCCTCCAGGAGCTCTTGCAAGGCAGGCTTAGTGGTGACAAACTCCCTCAGCATTTGCTTGTCTGAGAAAAAATTATTTCTCCTTTGCTTATGAAGCTCAGTTTGGCTAGGTATCAAATTCTGGGTTGGAAATTCTTTTAAGAATGTTGAATATTTGCCCCCAATCTCTTCTGGCTTGTAGGGTTTCTGCTAAGAGGCCCTCTGTTAGTCTGATGGGCTTCTTTTTGTAGGTGACCTAGCCTTTCTCTCTGCCTGCCCTTAGCATTTTTTCCTTCAAACTGATCTTGGAGAATCTGATGATTATGAGTCTTTGGATTGATCTTCTCTTGGAGCATCTTACTGGGGTTCTTTGGATTTCCTTGATTTGAATGTTAGCCTCTCTAGCTAGGTTGGAGTTCTCCTCGATGATATCCTGAAGTATGTTTTCCAACTTGGTTTTTTTACTTCTGTCTCCTTCAGAAGATTGGTACTGATTGGTACCCCAATCAGTCATAGATTCAGTCTTTTTACGTAATCCGTAGTTCTCAGATATTTTATTAATTCTTTTTCATTCCGATTTTTCTATTCTTGTTTGCCTGTCTTATTTCACAAGATAGTCTTCAAGCTCTGAAATTCTTTGCTTGGTCTATTTGGCTATTTATACTTGTGCTTGCATTGTGAAGTTCTTGTATTGTGTTTTTCAGCTCTATCAGGTTATTAATGTTCCTTTCTAAACTGGTTATTCTGGTTAACAGCTTGTGTAATGTTTTATCATGGTTCTTAGCTTCTTTGCACTGGGTTGGATCATGCTCCTTTAGCTCAGTGAAGTTCATTATTAGCAGCCTTCTGAAGCCTACTTATGTCAATTTATCAATCTCAGCCTCTGTCCAGTTCTGTGCCCTTGCTGGAGAGGTGTTGTGATTATTTGGAAGAGAAGATACACTGTGGCTTGTTGAGTTTTCAGTGTTTTTGCATTGATGCTTTCTCATTTTCATGAGTTTATCTAGCTTCAATCTTTGCAGCTGCTGACTTTCAGATGGAGTTTTTGTGGGGAATTTTTTGTTGATGCTGTTGTTATTGTTGGTTTCTGTTTGTTTTTCTTTTAACAGTCAGGCCCTTCTTCCATAGGGCTTCTGTGGTTTGCTAGGTGTCCACTCCAGACCCTATTCACCTGGGTCCCTCCTGCACCTGGAAGTGTCACCACTGGAGGCTGCAGATAGCAAAGATTGCAGCCTGTTCCTTCCTCTGGGAGCTCTGTCTTAGAGGGGCACCAACCTGATACCAGTGGGAACACTCCTATATAAGCTGTCTGGCAAACTCTGTTGAGGGGGCTCAACCAGTCAGGAGGCATGGTATCAGGATCCTGCTTAATGAAGCACTCTGGCTGTCCATTGGGGGAGGGGGTGCACTCTGCTGGGGAAAAATTCCACTCATTCAAACTGCCTGGATTCCTCAGTACCAGCAGGGGAAAGACTAAATCTGCTGATCTGTGGAGATGGTGGCCACCCTCCCCTTCATGGGGTCCATCCTAGGGATATCAGAATTCTGTTCATAATCCGCTGGCTGGAGTTGCTGAAATTTCCACAGGGAGGCCCCACCTGGTGAGGAGGGATGGGTCAGGGTCCAGCCTAAAGAGGCAGTTTGGCCATGATCTGCCACAGCTGCTGTGTTGCATTGCATTGTGGGGAATTCCTTCTGAGTCCAAACTGCCTCATCTCCCCAACTCTGGCAGGGGAGAAATGGCAGACTTGAGCTTTAGTGATGGCTGCTGCCTCTTCCCTCTGGGAGCTCAGTCCTCTCAGGTGACAGGCAGCTGCAGTGATGGCTACTGCCTCTCCCTTGAGGAGCTCAGTTGCCTTAGGCAGCAGGCAGTCACAATTGATGGTGGCCAACCCTCCCCGTGGGAACTCAATAATCTTAGGCAGTCTCCTAGGATTATTGAATGACTGCTGAGAATCCACACAGTTCTGTGCTTGGGACCCAAGACCCTGGTGGCATAGGCACATGACGGGGACTTCCTGACCCACAGGTTGCACAGATACATGGAAAAAAGCCTGGTTTCCTGGGTGGGGTAGCACAGTCACTCACTGCCTCCCTTGGCTAGGGGTGGGGGCTCCCCTTGCCCCTTGTGGCTCCCAAGTGGGCTGTTGCACCACATTGCTTTTCCTCTTTCTCCATGGGTTGTGCCAACTGCTTAGTTAGTCCCAATGAGAGAACTTGAATACCTCAGTTGCTGGTGCAGGATTCATTTGCTGTTTTCATTCTTCTTAGTGAGATCCTCTGACCACAACTGTTTCTAGTTGGCCATCTTGGAAATCCCTGCTCCTTTTAATCCCTGATAATTTCCCTTCCTCTGAAGTCTCCTTTTCAGAATCGATATATGTATCTTCTTTCTTTTGATTAGTGCTATCATGGTATATTTTCTCCATTCTTTTAGTTTTGATGTATCTCTGTCTTTATATTTAAAGTGAGTATTGTGTAGAAAACATAGAGTTGGTCTTTCAAGAAATTCACTTGCACAGTCTCTGTCTTTTAGTTTGTGTATTTAGACTACTATTCACATTTAAGGTGATTAACAATATAGTTGAATTAATAACTACTATATTTATAACTGTTGTCTATTCATTGCCCTGATTCTTTCTTTTCTTTCTTTCTTTTTTTTTTTTTTGATCTTTCACTCTTTTTTTCTCCCTTTCTGGTTTTGAGTTCCTGTCATTTTTAAGAACAGGTTAAATAGCCACTTGGCAGAAAGCCCTAGAGGGTAATCAAACAATGTATGGGAGTCTGAACTACACAATCTTTAGGGCCTCTTTCAATTCCCAGATTGTAAGATTCTTAATTAGTCAAATTATTCAATAGTTATATGGAGACACAGTCAAGGTGATTATAGTATCTACTTTTTTTTATAGTGTCTGCTTTTAAAGTACCATAACCATATTTGCAATATTGAGGAATAGCTTAATAAACAAGACATTGAGGTTGCAGTATTTCTCTATCCCAGAGTTGAAACTTCTATCTTTTGTCAATTTATTTTTTCAGGGATGGTTTGGAGCTGAGAGGAAAGGGGATGGAGGTTGGGGCACAGGGAAACTAGCTCATGTTACCCAAACTCACCAGAAAAGAATCTGTACCAGAAAGCCAGTTGAATAATATGTAGTAAAAAGTGAAATAACCAAGCAGATGATATTCTAATCAACTAGTCAATATTTTGTCTTTCTGGCAAGTAAGCAAAAAAATGGATATTCTAAAGTTTATTGATAAATAATGCATTTGACCAGAGAGAAGACTGTACAAACTAACCAGATCTCCTGTCATCCATTTGGGCACTCCCTTGAGTGCCCCTGTATATATATTGTCCTAATATCACCTCAACTTCTACTTTCAAACATTCCATGGTACTGCCTGGGGTTTTATAATGATGGGAACACTTACCTTAAGGGTCCCTAATTATGTTAGCCTTGAGAAAGGCCCAATTTTTCTGTTAATACACTAGCTTCTCACTCCCTTGAATCAAGGAATTTTAGGCTTTTTCTAATATTCTGACAATATTAGAATATAGATTGTCAATGGGACCCTCCCAAAACAGGGGAAGAAAGGGTTCATTCAAGATGCCAGTTATGCTGAGTACTAAATGTGGCATAATGGGAAAAGACACAGAGTTAGAAATCAAGCCCTGCAGCACTATAGGATCTGATTTGCAATGCTTTTATAGTTAGACTTAAGTTTAAAACCTGATATACATGAAGAGTTGTTGTTGTGGTGCTGTTTTAGTGACAAAAACTCCTGTGGAGTGAATAAAGAGCCAAATTTTATGCTGAGCTACAATAACTTTTATCCAGTAAAAGGGAAAACTATTTGGAAGAGTAAAAGGGGAGAAACTTTCTTGGTTTCTTGTCAGTTGTTTGAATTTTTTTAAAGGGAGACTAGAATTAGGTAGTAATTTGAATTATTCCTTGCCAAGTTGCAGAAAGAATAATCTGGTTTTTAATGGGATGTAAAACATTACTTTTCATTCTTTAATTTTCATAACTATCTGGGTCTTCAAGAGTCCATTACTCTTTCCAGTTAGGAAGGTGAAAAACACTGAACCAAAAGCAGTTATGGGTATTCAGAAACAAATATGCTATTTTTTATTTACCCAGAGTGCAATGCAATGAGGCAAGAGCATACTTTTACTTTGTTTTGCCATTTGGATAGCCAGTAAATAACTTTCTGCACCAAAGGACAGTTTTCCTTAAGGATAATTTAATTGGGTTAAATTTCTAAGATAGTGCTAGGGACATGCAAAACATTTCTTAGATCAAGTAACTAGCTATCAAGAGACACTGTAAAGGTCAGCTTCTTGGGGATACAAATTTAAATGTCACTTGAGCATGTGTTCCATGTAAATCTGTTTGACAAAGTTTAAGTTATGCCTTTGTAATTTAGAAAAGAAATATATTCTTGTGATTTAGCAGAGTTACCATGGAGGGGATTATGTGAAGGGATTACATATAGTGCAGAGAAAAGGGAACTAAGTAGATGAATGAGGAGTTAGAAATTGTCTTGTGATTCATCTGGAGTAACAGAGCTCTTGGTGGATCAAAGAAAATGTTTCAGATGTGGTTCTCAGAAACATTTTGCTATTTTAGTATCAGGCAAAGCCAATCTAACCTGAGTTGTACACATGAGTTAGAATATGATAAATGAGCTTCTTTGCCTACCTTCTGTGCAGTAGTGCTTACCAATAAAAGTCCACAAATTTACATTGCTGAGATCTAATCTCACCTTTCAATCTTCCAAATTTTCTAACTTTGGAGTCACTGAAGTGTTAGTAAGAAGTAGATATTGAAATATATATTTAATTATCTTAAAAGGACAATTAAAATGCAAAATTATGTCACTAAGGTGAAAGGCTAGGAGGTTTTGACAACCAAAAAAACCAAAGTTTACAGTCTGAGTACACAGAACCATTTATGTTTATTTTGTAGGAGAAAATGCAGAGTATTCTTTCAAGATTTGAAATTTTTTTTGATATACAGAAACCATATTGGCGGAGCAAAATAAAAAACTAAGTATATAATGAGAGTTTAGATAGCTGATAATATTTAAAAGGACCGTTTACAACCAAAAGAATGTGTGTGAAGGCCATTAGGAATCACAAATGTGAAGCTCCTTCTAATGTCAATGTTCTAGGATATAATGTTCTTTTTTTTTTTTTTTTGAGACAGAGCCTTGCTCTGTCACCCAGGCTGGAATGCAGTGGTGCGATCTTGGCTCACTGCAACCTCTACTTCCTGGGTTCAAGCAATTCTTCTGCCTCAGCCTCCCTAGTAGCTGGAATTGCAGGTGCGTGCCACCACACCTAGCTAATTTTTGTATTTTTAGTGGAGACGGGTTTTCACCATATTGGCCAGGCTGGTCTCGAACTCCTGACCTCGTGATCCACTTGCCTTGGTCTCCCAAAGTGGTGGGATTATAGGCGTAAGCCACCATGCCTGGCCAGGATATAATATTCTTAAGATGTTCTTCCAACTAAAATAATAGGCTTTAGGTCATGGTTCATGTGTTTATATAATTAAAAAATATAAGCCTGTAGTTTAATTAAACCTAATTTTTAAAATAAATGAATAAATAATTTAAACATCATTAAAAAATAAACTTTAATTTTCTATATTTCTCTTTCTCTCTGTATTTGTATATCTTTTACTGTGGTAAAAGCACCTAACATGAAATATATTCTCTTAACAAACTTTTAAATATATAATATTGTACTGTTAACTATAGGCTCAATGTTGAAAAACACATCTGTAGAACCTATTTCTCTCTCACAGCTGAAGCTTTTTGCCTGAAAATGGTCCAGCAGGATATTATAGCAAATTAAGAACATGGGTTGTGAAATCAGACTGCCTGGGTTTGGACCTTGGTTCCGGTGCTTACTAGCTGACTGACTGAGCAAGTTACATAACCTCACCTCAGTTTTTAATTCAGCAAAGCAGGCATAATAATGGTACATACCTTGCAGGGCAGTTGTAAGCATAAAATGAATTGATATGGGCAAAGCACTTAAAATAGAATATAGTATATAGTTAGAGTTTATTAAATGATAGACACTACCACTTAAATACATAATTTTCAACCTTAAGGAATTTATAATTCCACAAAGTGATAACTCCACTTTGGGAGACAATATTAACACGTGGAAAAATTGGTGAAAACATTAAGTACTATGCAGTGTGGTAGAGGCTATAAATACATAAGACATGAAAAAAAGCAAATTTATGGTGGGCTTGCAAGTAATTGAAGATTTTATGGTATGTTGCTGTATGGGAGGAAATGGGACTATGACTGGAAATGACAACATAGACAAAAGCCTGGAAGAAATAAATAACCCACAAGATTCTTTGATGTGGAGTAGGATTTAACTATGGCTATTTTTTGTTCAAATTCTTTCAAATCTGAGAACTTATGTAGTAAATATGACTCAGTAATTTTAAGTAACAGAAGTACCACTAAATACTTAAAAATTATATCTTGTTACATATTTTTAAAAACTTTAACATTCCTGATCTCATTTGAGTTTCACAAATGCCCTATAACGATGCAAGATAAGTATTGTTATTACCATTTTACAAATGAGGAAGCTGAGGATTAGAGTTTATGTCATTTGCTTAGAGTTACTTAATTAGTAAGCAATGGAGACCAGGTTAGCATCCAGGTCTTCTGGATTCCAATCTAGTGCTCTTCTACCATACTATGCTACTTGCTGAATAGCAGAAGGCCCAGCAAATGAGAAATGAGGATTGAATTTTGTGATAAATATTATGTTTGGTCTTTGTCTCCAGCAAGGGAAAAATAGTATAGGGTAAGAGTATAGGGACGGCCAGGTCACAGGTATATTAAAAATAAGTGGGCACAAGCTATTACTATGCCTTAGAGGTCCTTTCTGTTTATGTTTTGTAATTTTTTTCCCCAAGGGACTGCAACATTAGAAATGAAATAGAAATAATGTACCCATGGCAGATTCAGATAGAAAATTTTCCCAAAGCTTTCTTTTTTCTTTATAGTTATAATTTATTTCCTCTGAGGTAATGTACCTCTTAAAAGGCAAAGCTAAAGGACACACTACACTTCAGCAAAAGCTTGTCCATGAATATTATATTTCAGCCCTAGATGAGTTGTGACTGTTTTAAGATCAAAGCATCCACTGTAATATAAAAGTCACTATAAACATATCCATGATATTCCTGTCAACATACCAATAAAAAGTAATAAAACAATAATAAAACTTATAGTGAACTTTCAGCCATACTGCATATCATAGAGCAAAATCTCTTACATAAGGTTGTTGAATACATATACATAAATGTATGTACTTCTTAAAATAATTTGTAACATGAACATTCACAATTTTCTTCATCAATCCCTTGTAGTTTATTTTGATCCCAGCAATTGGCATATAGAAAAGTAGATTCCTTTTCCTTTCCTCTTCTTCAGATAAATTTTTAATTACTTCTGTTTATATAAGGGAGTGCTAGTTGTCTGGCTTTTTAAGGAAGAATTTTATGTCATGGATGGAGAGAATTCTCTACAGGAACCTCACTGAGCAGCTAAAACTCCACTATTCAATTTTGGGAGCCTGAGGCAAAGGCAGAAGAAAACTGGAGACAAACTGGCTTTTGACCAGATTTCTCCTGTTTCCATATTGAACATTGTATGGTGCCTTTAGGACCATTTAGCTGAATACTAGTCTGTTCTAGCACTTTTACATTCTCTTTTGGAAGAAATGGCCCTAATTTGCCTAGCCAATCAGTACTACAAAGAAAGCTGACAGTACATTTTATTTAGCTTCTGAGTCATCTCCAGTTCTCATCCGATGGCATGCATGCAAAGGAATGTGTTAGAATGATTGAAAACTCTTTGCCAATTTTATATCTATTTTTATATTTTATAACTTTTAGCTTACATACATTTTATATTGACTAATTTTATGTATTTTATCCTTTGTAAAGCTTTTATTTGAAAAGGAAAACTTTAATATAAGACATATTTTATAGTGTAAACATACAAATAGTCTCCAAATTCTGGTAAGTGGTCAAAATTATTTATAATTTAGTTCATAGTTGTGGACTGTATTTTTAGCACTTAAAATATCTATAAATATCTAATCATGTGAATGCAAAAATGAGATAGATTTGTAAGCCCAAATAGTTAAGTATTTGTAAAATATTAATGAAAAATTGTATTTTTTTGTAAATGATTTGGCAAAATATTTATTTGGGAAACTATTTTCATTGGTTTGGACTGGAAATGGGCTTAAACTACACTTTACATATTTCTTCTCCTTTTTCTGGCAAAGAGGCCTTCTTTCTGGGTACATAAGTCATGCTGGACAAAGAATGCTTTCTAAATGTAGACAGCCTTTTCCTAAAGTTACCTCCAGAAAAGAAATATAGGAGAGGGTCAAAGCAACAATTTGATGCAGCCAGAGACAAGGTTATGACCACGGACTTCTGCATTCTAAGGACAGAATCACAGGGTTTAGTTTCATTGTGTAAAAAATGAAGGTGAATGGTACGTTGAATATGATATGGCATGAAACTGACTAAAAAGGCAGCGGTCACGACCACGATCATTCCTACAGCCTTTTTACGACTTGGCAGATTTTTTTTCATTGATTTTTTTAGTAAGGTCAAAATGATCATTGTGTAACAGACAATTATAATAACAAAAGGGATGATAAAGCCAACAAACAATGACACATAATGCAAGACCAAAACATGATTTTTAGTTTGATTGTCTTGTGGGGGCTCAAAACACTTGGTATTATTTTTCTCATCTTTTTGTGGTTTGGCCATTAGAAATGGAGAACTGGTCAAAATCACAAAAATCCAAATACCTATACACACAAACCTGGCTTTTTTCTGAGTAACCAAATTAATGTTCTGGACTGGAAAAACAATTGCAATGCACCGGAAAAAGCTCATGGCTGTCATAAAGAAGATGCTACAATAGAGGTTGACATACAAAGCATAGGTGCTGAGGCGGCATAAGAAGTCACCAAAGAACCAAATGCCTTTGTGAACATAATAGACCACACGGAGAGGCAGTGTGCACACACAAAGTAGATCTGCTACTGCTAAATTAATCATGTATACTTGGAAGGCTGACTTCTCATGATAGGTTTTTATGAGGACATAGAGCACAAAGCCATTGCCAAAGAAGCCTACAACAGAGATCATAGAGTACAAGGTGGAATACACTTGATTGCGGAAGTCATCAATAGTGTCGTGGCATGTGGCAGAAGATACTGTCAGATTTCCGGTTTCATCCATGTTTCTCTAGGAATGTCTGCTTTGTGCCTACAATAAATAAAAAAAATTGTCAATTTTAACTAGACCATAAATTACAGGAAGTACTAATGTTTCATTTCATAGTGTCACTATATATACTTTTTGACCACGGCAGCAAGCAAGAGTAGTGAGGCATTGAGGAGGGATTCAGCTGTACCTTATCCTCTGGAGAACAGTTTGTATCCTACAGACATCCAGAAACTATTTTTGTCCTTTCCCTCCCATGTTTTTCTGATGGACTTCCTCTAAATCTTCAAGACCTAGGTAAAACAGCCCCCCTGTATTTTAAATCATATTACTCTAGTACAATTTGGTAGGTTATCCTTTCAAATGAACTTGTTTTTCTATTAGAGAAAAGCTTTAAGATAGCAGCTTCACATGTATGAATATATTTATATCTATATCTATCTATTTATTGGAAAATCTCTAAAATATTTTAGAGAATAAAATCTGGATGAAAATGCTTGGTTCCCTCAAGAAGAGGACTTCCTTGGTAATATCTGTTGAGTGCCGCCCATACTTGTGGAAAATAATCTAATTTGCTGTTAATGAAACTCCCTCCCCTGGGGGAGAGTATTAATCTAGAACATGGTTGACTCTACCTATAACTGCAGAACTCCATGGCAAGAGAAACCTTAGAAGCCATATAGTTATTTTAAAGATGAGAAAAATGTTTCAGAGTGATAAAATACATTTCTAAAATCTGCACCAGTATTTAAATCTCTGAAGAAAGATGTAGTACAAGTAGTTGGAATATACTTGTCGGCTGAGAAAAATGTTGTAGCCATTCATTCTTGTTCTCTTTCTAAACTTTATAGACTGTACTGTTTAGCAATATATAGTTATTTCTCTTATAGGAAGAATTTCTCTTGTAGTTGATACTTGCTCTAGTCTATTTCAGCTATGTCACTGAGGGCAGTCAAGAAGTTCTGATCAGAGAAGGCTTGAGGTGAGATATTGTAGTGTAGAAGTAGTGATGTCTCTCATGTTTCTCTAGATTATCCTCTTTTATTCTTTACAAAGGTTGAAGGTACTCAATATGTAATATGTCAGATAATCTTTGATTGAAGTCTGATGTTGGCCTTTTACACAACTCCCGCTCCCTTGTAAGAGAGGTGTTGGGGTTTGTAAGGTGGGAAGACTGCTTGAGTATGCAAAAACTGCCAGCCATGAAGGGGACTGATCTTTACTAGGGATACAGAAACAGATAGCTATGGTAGTTGTTGCAGGTAGGATATAACTTCCCAGGTTTACTACTGCTAGCAATTATATTTGCTGTTGAGGATGCAGTGTCCATCCGTCTAGCCATCCCAGCAAGTTGTTCCATTTTTCCCCTTTCATTAAAAAATGTCATTTTTATTATTGTTACCAAGAACTTTTGGTATAAGATAAAAATTGGATGGATTATCTGAGCCAAGATGGCCAATTATATGCAGTCAGAAAGAGCTTCTTCCACCAAAAGACCAGACTGTGAAGAAGATTGGCACACTCCAAATTGATCCTTATAAAAAAGGCATTGAAAGTGGACAGATGGAGGATGGAGACCCTGGGCTGAAAGGGGAGGAAGCTGAGAACACTGCACAGGGGTACCAAGTACTAGGACTCATTCCTGGCCCAGAGCAGCTCCTGGGGAAGAGATGAGTGAAACAGGCATGGAGTGCCCTTGGGACATGTGGGCCATGGACATTTGGAATCTTAACTGCAGGAGACCCCATGTTCTCCATGGACATTTGAGCTAGCAGGGAGAACTGCTCAGAGAGTTGGCAGAGACAGAAATCTAGCCTTCACAGAGCCTAGAGTATTTGGCACCAGAATGACTATAGTGGAGCATGGCCATGGTTACACATACCCCAAGGATCACCATACTCCTCTAAGTAGCTTCATCCTTTGTTGACTGCCAGACCTGGACAGAGCAGGGCTATCTTGCTCATAGGATAGCGGTAGTCTGATCTGAGGATACCCTTGTCTGCTGGACTCTCCCAGGGTCCCTGCCTGGCCACACCTGCTTGCAGCACAGCCTCAGCTGCCCAGCCAAATAACTTGCTAGCAGCCACCACCTTAGCTCTTTCACCAGATGACCCTGCATAACAGTCAGAGAGCTTTTGTAGATAGACTGCCACTAGCATGCAATTGCTTGCATCCTCTCCCCACCACTTCACCAGTACATGTGCAAAGACCCCACTGCCACCCTCCACCCCCCTGAAGTGGTTTTGCTGGCAGTCCCTATTGATGTGTTGTTGTCAGTAGACTGGGAACACCTTGGTTCCTCCAGCACAGCAGGTCCTTAATCTTGAAGGATCAGCGAAAAACTGTGGGCCTGGTCCCAGTCCACCAAGGTTAAAACACACAGCTCAGGAGGACTGGGCTGAACCTTGGACCCCTGAAATTATCCAGAAACAAAGTCAATTGACTAAACTTAAGTTATACCACAGTCAAACCCTCAAGGGCATCAAAGAATATAAAAGCAAAAAGCCATATGCAAAGAACAGCAACTTCAAACCTTAAAGGGACATCAGCCCACACAAATAAGAAAGAACCAGTGGGAGAGCTCTGACAATTCTAAAATCCAGAGTATCAGTATCTTCTTATCTCCAAATGACCACACTGGCTCCCAAGGAATGACTCTTAACCAGATTGAAATAGTTGAAATGACAGACATAGAATTAAAAAATCTGTGTGGCGACAAATCTCATTGAAATTCAGGAGCAAGCTGCAACAGAATTCAAAGAAGCTAATGAATCCAATAAAATGATACAAGAGCTAAAAGGTAAAATAGCCATTTTAAGAAAGAAACAAACTGATCTTCTAGAGCTGAAAAACTCTCTTCGAGAATGTCATAATGCAAATGGAAGTATTAACAGCAGAACAGACCAAAGTGAGGAAAGAATCTCAGAGCTCAAAGATCAGTTCTCAGAAATAACTCAGTCAGACAAAAATAAAGAAAAAAATAAAGAAAGAACAAAACCTCAGAAATATGGGATTATGTAAATAGACTGAACCCATGACTCATTGGCATCCCAGAAAGACAGGGAGAGAGAGCAAGCAACATGGAAAACATCAGGAACACAAGTCCATTCACAATAGCCACAAAAAGAGTAAAATTCATGGGAATACAGCTAGCAAGGGAGGTGGAAGATCTCTACAATGAGAATTACAAAACACTGCTCAAAGAAACAGATATGACATAAACAAATAGAAATACATTTTATGCTTCTGGAGGGGAAGAATCAATGTTGTTAAAATGGCCATACTGCCCATTTACAGATTTAATGCTATTCCTATGAAACTACCAACATCACTTTTCACAGAATTAAGAAAATCACTTCTAAAATTCATATGGCACCAGAAAAGAACCTGAACATCCAAAGCAAACTAAGCAAAAAGAACAAAGCTGGAGGCATCACACTAAACTACAGTACAAAGCTAGAGTAACAAAACAGCATAATGCGGGTACAAAAACAGACACATAGACCAATGACACAGAATAGGGATTCCAGAAATAAATCCGCACACCTACAACCATCTGATATTCAACAAAGTCAACAATAACAAGCCATGGAGAAGGGACTTCCTATTCAGAAAATGGTGCTGTGATAACTGGCTAGTGCCATATGCAGAAGATTGAATCTGGACCACATCCTTTCACCATCTACAAAAATAAACTCAAGATGAATGAAAGACTTAAACATAAGACCTAAAAGTATAAAAACCTTACAAGAAAACTTAGGAAATACCATTCTTGACACAGTACCTAGCAAAGATTTCATGAAGAAAACATCAAAAGCAATTGCAGCAAAAGCAAAAATTAACAATTGGGATCTAATTATACTAAAGAGCTTCCACACAGCAAAAGGAGCTATCAACAGAGCAAACAGACAATCTATAGAATGGGAGAAAATATTTGCAAACTATACATCCAACAAAGGTATAATATCCAGAATCTATAAGAAAATTTAAATCAACATTCTAAAAACAACCCTGTTAAAAAATGGGCAATGGACATGGACACTTCTCAAAACAAGACATAGATGCAGCCGACAAACATATGAAAAAATGCTCAATGTAACTATTCAGAGAAATGCAAGTCAAAACCATAGTGAGATGGTAATCTCACACCAGTGAAAATGGCTGTTATTCAAAAGTAACAAAAATAATAGATGTCGGTGAGGTTGCGAAAAGGGAACACTTATACATTGCTGGTGGGAATGTGAGTTAGTTCAGCTACTATGGAAAGCAGTTTGGAGATTTCTGAAAAGACTTAAAACAGAACTACCATTTTACCCAAACAATCCCATTATTGGGTAAATACCCGCAGGTATATAAATTGTTTTTCTATAAAGATGCATATACTCATGTGTTCATTGCAGCACAATTCACAATAGTAAAAACATGGAATCAACTCAGATGCTCATCCGTGGTGGACTGATAAAGAAAATATGGTATGTATACACTATTTGATACTAGGCAGCCATAAAAAAAGCATTAAATAATGTCCTTGACTGCAACATTTATGCAGTTGGAGGCCATTATCCTAAGAAAATTAATGCATGACCAGAAAATCAAATACTGCATGTTCTCACTTGTAAATGGGAGCTAAACATTGGGTATATATGGACATAAAGATGGGAACATATATATTGGAGACTATCATAGGAGGTAGGGTGGAAGGGAGAGGATTGTGGACTGAAAAACTACCTATTGGGCACTATACTCACTACCTCAGTGATGGAACCATTCGTACCCCAATCCTTAGCATCACACAATATACCCATGTAACAAACCTGCACGTGTAGCCCCTGAATCCTCCCCAAACCCCAAAATTGAAGAACAATCATTCTGAGGCCATAGAGAAAAATGTGACTCCTATTTGAAACTCCTGCATTATTTCTCAGTTTGCTTTCTAGTTACCTGGCTCATTCAGGTGCAGTTGTGGAAAAAAAAAACTGCCTAAAGTTAACCTTTTCCTTAGTTCCATGTCAAGTGTTTTTTTTCTAAACTGAGCAGTATTATCTTGTAATACACTAGATAGTGCTGTTGAAAATTTTGGTAATAACCCATTTCAGCTTTATTGAGATATAATTGACAAATAGAAATTGCATATTCTAAGGTGTACAATGTGATGATTTCATGTAAGTATACACTGTGAAATCATTTCTCTAACAAAGTTAATCAACACATCCATTACCTCATATACCATTTGTATGTGTGTGTTGGGTGGGTGGGGGCAGGGGGCGGTAAGAATGCTTAAGATCTACTTTCTTTTTTTTTCACTTCTATTTTAGGTTCAGGGGTACATGTGCAGGTTTGTTATATAGGTAAACTTGTGTCATGCGCTTTTTTTTTTTTTATCTATACAATCATTTGTTGTACAGATTATTTCATCACTTAGGTGTTAAGCCTAGTACACATTGCTAATTTTTTCTTATCCTCTCCTGCCTCACAGCCTCCACCCTCAGGTAGGTCCCAGTGTCTGTTGTTCTCCTCTTTGTGTCCATGTGTTCTTATCATTTAGTTCCCACTTATAAGTGAGAACATGTGGTATTTGGTTTTCTGTTTCTGTGTTAGTTTGCTAAGGATAATGGCCTCCAGCTCCATCCATGTTCCTGCAAAGGACATAATGTCATTCTTTTACATGGCTGCATAGTATTCCATGGTGCATACATACTCTAATTTCTTTATCCAGTCTTCTATTCAGGGACATTTAGGTTGATTCCATGTCTTTGCTATTGTGACTAGTGCTGCAGTGAACATATGCATACACACATCTTTATGGTAGAATGATTTATATTCCTTTGGGTATATACCCAGTAATAGAATTTCTGGGTGGAATGACAGTTCTGTTTTTAGCTCTTTGAGGAATTGCCACACTGCTGTCTACAATGGCTGACCTAATTTACACTCCCACCAACACTGTATAAGTGTTTTTTTCTCCACGATCTCACCAGCACCTGTTATGTTTTATTTATTTATTTATTTTTGAGACAGGGTCTCACTCTGTCACCTAGGCTGGAGTGCAATGGCATAATCTCGGCTCACTGCAATCTCCACTTCCCGGGTTCAAGCTATTCTCCCACCTCAACCTCACGAATAACTGGGATTACAGGCGTTTGCCATCACACTTGGCTAATTTTTGTATTTTTTTGGTAGAGACCAGATTTCACCATGTTGGCCAGGTTGGTGTTGAACTCCTGACCTCTGGTGATCTGCCTGCCTTGGTCTCCCAAAGTGCTGGGATTACAGGTGTCAGCCACCATGCCTGGCCTGCCTTATGTTTTGAATTTTAAATAATAGCCATTCGAACTGGTGTGAGATGGTATTTCATTGTGGTTTTGAAATAAGATCTTCCTTATCAAATTTCAAGTAAATAATATAATAATTTCAAGTAAATAATATAATATTAACTATAGCCACCATACTGTACATTAACTCCTCAGAACTTGTTCATATTATAGATGAGCCACACTTGAAAGGTATTAGATAATTACCAGCAGGCCTTCCCACCACTATCAACTTTCAATCTACCTTGCTACAAACCCTTTCTGGAATAATTCTTTACACACTGTAGCTTTCAATTATGACGTGTCTTCCTTAAAATCTTCAGTGACTTAGAATGCCTTCAGAATAACATCTAGACTTCTTGGCCTGATATTTAAGGCTCTCTATAGTCTGAGTACAATTTACCTTTCCAAGTTTCTCTCTCACTGCTCTCTTTTGTACACTGTGTAGTTAGAAGAAACAACTATTTTAGTATACCAGTGACATGTGCCATAAGCTTACCTACCTGGCTGTCTTTTTTCACTGTCTTTTTTTCTTCTTGAATGGCCTTTCCTGCTTCCTGAAATGCCCTTTCCTCCTTCTTTGCATATACAAAAACTACTCATCATTCAGCTCAAATTACACTTTCTTTACTAAGTCTTCCTTCAGCCTCTATCTGAAGTAATTTCTATCTTTGATGAACTTCTAGAGAAACTTAAATCAATCTTGCAAATCAATGATTTGTGTAAATACCTTAGCTCCCAGACTATCTGGTTAATATATAAAAAAGCAGCCCACACAGGGCCTAGCACGTATGTACCTTGCCCATAAGTGCTCAGTAAGTGTTGAGTGAATACTAAATTAATGATAGGACAAGTTTAACATTTGAAGGTATTTGTCATTTAAAACCATTTGGAGTTATCTTCTCATTCCAATATAAATTAAAATCTTTCCAATGTCAGAGTCCGAAGTTGCTGTGTAAGTAAAGTTGCTTCCCAATATATCAAGGAAAGTACTAAGTCACAAGGCTAACTATAATGTTAAAAAGCACAGATAATGTCAGTTGTGGTGGCATATGCCTGTAATCCCAGCTACTCAAGAGGCTGAGGCAGGAGGATTGCTTGAGCTCAGGAATTCGAGACAAGCCTGGACAAAACAGTGAGACCTTGTATCTAAAAAATAAAAAAATCCCACCCATATCATTGATATAGACTAATCCATTACATATTATAATTAAATTTGAAATTCTCACATCTTTGAAAGATGCTAAATAAAATTGATAAATAACTATAAAAATATACAAAGAAGCAGATGGTCTCTAGTCTCATTAATAATGTCCCAGTCCTGAAAATTGGCTAGCCATAAGTAGAAAGCTGAAACTGGATCCTTTCCTTACCCCTTATACGAAGATTAATTCAAGATGGATTAGAGACTTAAATGTTAGACCTAATACCATAAAAACCCTAGAAGAAAATCTAGGTAGTACCATTCAGGACATAGGCATGGGCAAGGACTTCATGTCTAAAACACCAAAAGCAACGGCAGCAAAAGCCAAAATTGACAAATGGGATCTAATTAAACTAAAGAGCTTTTGCACAGCAAAAGAAACTACCATCAGAGTGAACAGGCAACCTACAGAATGGGAGAAAATTTTTGCAACCTACTCATCTGACAAAGGGCTAATATCCAGAATCTACAAAGAACTCAAACAAATATACGAGAAAAAAACAAACAACCCCATCAAAAAGTGGGGAAAGGATATGAACAGACATTTCTCAAAAGAAGATATTCATACAGCCAACAGACACATGAAAAAATGCTCATCATCACTGGCCATCAGAGAAATGCAAATCAAAACCACAATGAGATACCATCTCACACCAGTTAGAATGGCAATCATTAAGAAGTCAGGAAACAACAGGTGTTGGAGAGGATGTGGAGAAATAGGAACACTTTTACACTGTTGGTGGGATTGTAAACTAGTTCAACCATTATGGAAAACAGTATGGCAATTCCTCAAGGATCTAGAACTAGATGTACCATATGACCCAGCCATCCCACTACTGGGTATATACCCAAAGGATTATAAATTAGTCTACTACAAAGACACATGTACACGTATGTTTATTGCGGCACTATTCACAATAGCAAAGACTTGGAATCAACCCAAATGTCCATCTGTGACAGACTGGATTAAGAAAATGTGGCACATATACACCATGGAATACTACGCAGCCATAAAAAAGGATGAGTTTGCGTCCTTTGTAGGGACATGGATGCAGCTGGAAACCATCATTCTTAGCAAACTATCACAAGAAGAGAAAACCAAACACCGCATGTTCTCACTCATAGGTGGGAACTGAACAATGAGATCACTTGGACTCGGGAAGGGGAACATCACACACTGGGGTCTATCATGGGGAGGGGGGAGGGGGGAGGAGGGAGGGATTGCATTGGGGAGTTATACATGATATAAATGATGAATTGATGGGTGCTGACGAGTTGATGGGTGCAGCACACCAACATGGCATAAGTTTACATATGTAACAAACCTGCACGTTATGCACATGTACCCTAGAACTTAAAGTATAATAAAAAAAAAAAAAGAAAAAAAAAAAAATAATGTCCCAGTCCTTGCAGACCAAAATAAACTTTTCTAAAAATTTAAATATTTAGACTCAGTTGTCTATTTATAATGAAGTCAACAATTTGTATTAAGCCATAAAAAGAAGACTGTAAAACTTTCAAGCAAGTGGTGAATCCTAGAGTGGTAGAGATCATTTAGTACAAGCCACTCTTTTCACAGATTATGGCTTTACTTGTCTGAAACAGCATTTAATTTGTTTTTTAGAATTTACTGTGATCCCCCAATAATGTTACCCTCCACTAGATGAATACAGAGAGTTTCTTTGGAAATCTAAGATACTTAAGACCTCATCCCTGCCTTCAAGCAGCTCATTTTCTAGTGGGGGATAGGAATGATAACTTAGAAGTGTGAAGAGGTTACAATACAGCATTGTAAAAGCCGTCTTAGCAGAAAACAAATGGGTTAATAAAAGCTAGCAACAAACATAAATAGAACTGATTTTATTTTCGTGAGAATAATGAAGTAAGTTACTTTGTTAAGATAATTGCAAGTTGAAAAAGCAAAGTTCTTTTGGAAAATTCAGGTATACCTCTTTCTGGCACTGGAGTATCTTCACAAATGTTCCTTCTTATGGTGATCAATGCTTTCTATGGTGTAATATCAGAGGAAGCCCACGCTGAAATCATAAGATTGAAAAGGAAGTTAACAACTATAGAAGCAGTCCGGAAGGGTCATGAGAACTTAGCAGCCTTATTTATAGATCCAGAGTGTGTAATGGGGCATCAAAGCTTTACTGACAGATTTAGGGCTAGTCACTGAATTCTGTGTCTCCTTTTTTCTCCATCTGTTTTTACATTCCCAGGGGGAAACTTGGAATACAGACAAGGGCTGGTCACAGATATTTGCTGCTGTGTGCTTGTAGCTTCTCTATCTAAAATGAACACACTATTATAAAATATTCCTCTCTCTATGAAACCAGGGTATTTCCTCTATCTTCTCTTCTAAACACTTGGTTATAAAGTTAAGAGGGGAAGTAATTTGGAACTTTACATCCAGGGATCTGGATTGCTACGAATAGGTGTTAGAACATTAAAAATATCAAGTATATCTGTCTGGAATGGCTTAGAAATAGTTTTCCTTAAAGGACGAATGGCTTAAAGAACCTTGCACTCTTCTCCTTATAAACTATAATAGCATGTAATGCTTATATCACTAATTTGGCATATATTATATACTTTTGGAGATCAACTTTTTGTATAGTTAACTTTTCATAAGCATATATCTCTTCTCTTCAATTAAGTTATACTCAATAATCTAAGAAAGTATAACACATCTCCAAAAAATGAGCAGAGATGGGCTTTCTTGAAGGAGGAGCAACCTGAATGCTTTTCTTCTAAGTTTTTCTTGTCCTATGGCAACTTTAATTCCTGCCTGCAAGGCCTCCAGAGGCTAGCTACTATTCCTTTATCCGTGGTCCAAGCGCTAACAAAATAAACACTTTCCTTCAGTTTATTTGTTTGTTTGTTTATTTATTTGAGACAGAGTCTCACTCTGCCCAGGCTGGAGTGACTGGAGTGCAGTGGCATGATCTCTGCTCACTCTAACGTCCGCCTCCTGGATTCAAGCAATTCTCCTGCCTCAGCCTCCTGAGTAGCTGGGATTGCAGGAATGCACCACCACACCCAGCTAATTTTTGTATTTTTAGTAGAGATGGGGTTTCACTATGTTGGCCAGGCTGATCTCAAACTCCCGACCTCAGGTAATCTGCTCGCCTCAGCCTCCCAAAGTGCTGGGACTACAGGCATGAGCAACCATATCTGGCCCCTTCAGTTTATTCTTAATCAGTAGAAATAGGCTGGAATTTTCTAAAGGAATTCTACTAAAAAAAAAAAAAAAAAATCAAAAGGAAAATAAAAGAAATGCAAAAATGAAAAATATAGTCTAGTTTTAAAAGTAGAAACCTGAACCTACTGCTGCAATATTGCCATTTGAACCCCCCTTGTACTCAGATAATCATTTCTTAGATCTTCTCCACTTTCTTCTCCCTCTCCAAATT
Organism: Rhinopithecus roxellana; assembly: GCF_007565055.1. NCBI lineage: Eukaryota > Metazoa > Chordata > Mammalia > Primates > Cercopithecidae > Rhinopithecus > Rhinopithecus roxellana. Next base: position 50,105,795 of record NC_044555.1, read on the forward strand.
GTTCCTTCTTCTCTAGGTAAGAAGTTGACATATGTAACCTACTACACTCTGGGTAAAGTGTGTGTTGCTGGTGCAAAATTACTCAGAGTTGTCCTTTATATTTTGTCAATCAGGCAATAAACACATTTTTTTTTTATTATACTTTAAGTTCTAGGGTACATGTGCATAACGTGCAGGTTTGTTACATATGTATACTTATGCCATGTTGGTGTGCTGCACCTATCAACTCGTCAGCACCCATCAATTCATCATTTATATCATGTATAACTCCCCAATGCAATCCCTCCCTCCTCCCCCCTCCCCATGATAGGCCCCAGTGTGTGATGTTCCCCTTCCTGAGTCCAAGTGATCTCATTGTTCAGTTCCCACCTATGAGTGAGATGATGCGGTGTTTGGTTTTCTGTTCTTGTGATAGTTTGCTAAGAATGATGGTTTCCAGCTGCATCCATGTCCCTACAAAGGACGCAAACTCATCCTTTTTTATGGCTGCATAGTATTCCATGGTGTATATGTGCCACATTTTCTTACTCCAGTCTGTCACAGATGGACATTTGGGTTGATTCCAAGTCTTTGCTATTGTGAATAGTGCTGCAATAAACATACGTGTGCATGTATCTTTGTAGTAGAATAATTTATAATCCTTTGGGTATATACCCAGTAGTGGGATGGCTGGGTCATATGGTACATCTAGTTCTAGATCCTTGAGGAATTGCCATACTGTTTTCCATAATGGTTGAACTAGTTTACAATCCCACCAACAGTGTAAAAGTGTTCCTATTTCTCCACATCCTCTCCAACACCTGTTGTTTCCTGACTTTTTAATGATTGCCATTCTAACTGGTGTGAGATGGTATCTCATTGTGGTTTTGATTTGCATTTCTCTGATGGCGAGTGATGATGAGCATTTTTTCATGTGTCTGTTGGCTGTATGAATGTCTTCTTTTGAGAAATGTCTGTTCATATCCTTTCCCCACTTTTTGATGGGGTTGTTTGTTTTTTTCTTGTATATTTGTTTGAGTTCTTTGTAGATTCTGGATATTAGCCATTTGTCAGATGAGTAGGTTGCAAAAATTTTCTCCCATTCTGTAGGTTGCCTGTTCACTCTGAGGGTAGTTTCTTTTGCTGTGCAGAAGCTCTTTAGTTTAATTAGATCCCATTTGTCAATTTTGGCTTTTGCTGCCGTTGCTTTTGGTGCTTTAGACATGAAGTCCTTGCCCATGCCTATGTCCTGAATGGTACTACCTAGATTTTCTTCTAGGGTTTTTATGGTATTAGGTCTAACATTTAAGTCTCTAATCCATCTTGAATTAATCTTCATATAAGGGGTAAGGAAAGGATCCAGTTTCAGCTTTCTACTTATGGCTAGCCAATTTTCCGACCACCATTTATTAAATAGGGAATCCTTTCCCCATTTCTTGTTTCTCTCAGGTTTGTCAAAGATCAGATGGCTGTAGATGTGTGGTATTATTTCTGAGGACTCTGTTCTGTTCCATTGGTCTATATCTCTGTTTTGGTACCAGTACCATGCTGTTTTGGTTACTGTAGCCTTGTAGTATAGTTTGAAGTCAGGTAGCGTGACGCCTCCAGCTTTGTCCTTTTGACTTAGGATTGTCTTGGCAATGCGGGCTCTTTTTTGGTTCCATATGAACTTTAAAGCAGTTTTTTCCAATTCTGTGAAGAAAGTCATTGGTAGCTTGATGGGGATGGCATTGAATCTATAAATAACCTTGGGCAGTATGGCCATTTTCACGATATTGATTCTTCCTATCCATGAGCATGGTATGTTCTTCCATTTGTGTCGTCTTTGATTTCACTGAGCAGTGGTTTGTAGTTCTCCTTGAAGAGGTCCTTGGAATCCCTTGTAAGCTGGATTCCTAGGTATTTTATTTTCTTTGAAGCAATTGTGAATGGAAGTTCATTCCTGACTTGGCTCTCTGCTTGTCTGTTACTGGTGTATAAGAATGCTTGTGATTTTTGCACATTAATTTTGTATCCTGAGACTTTGCTGAAGTTGCTTATCAGCTTAAGGAGATTTTGGGCTGAGACGATGGGGTTTTCTAAATATACAATCATGTCATCTGCAAACAGGGACAATTTGACTTCTTCTTTTCCTAACTGGATACCCTTGATTTCTTTCTCTTGCCTGATTGCCCTAGCCAGAACTTCCAAGACTATGTTGAATAGGAGTGGTGAGAGAGGGCATCCCTGTCTTGTGCCAGTTTTCAAAGGGAATTTTTCCAGTTTTTGCCCATTCAGGATGATATTGGCTGTGGGTTTGTCATAAATAGCTCTTATTATTTTGAGGTACGTTCCATCAATACCGAATTTATTGAGCGTTTTTAGCATGAAGGGCTGTTGAATTTTGTCAAAAGCCTTTTCTGCATCTATTGAGATAATCACGTGGTTCTTGTCTTTGGTTCTGTTTATATGCTGGATTACGTTTATTGATTTGCGAATGTTGAAGCAGCCTTGCATCCCAGGGATGAAGCCCACTTGATCATGGTGGATAAGCTTTTTGATGTGCTGCTGAATCCAGTTTGCCAGTATTTTATTGAGAATTTTTGCATCGATGTTCATCAGGGATATTGGTCTAAAATTCTCTTTTTTTGTTGTGTCTCTGCCAGGCTTTGGTATCAGGATGATGTTGGCCTCATAAAATGAGTTAGGGAGGATTCCCTCTTTTTCTATTGATTGGAATAGTTTCAGAAGGAAAGGTTCCAGCTCCTCCTTGTACCTCTGGTAGAATTCAGCTGTGAATCCATCTTATCCTGGACTTTTTTTGGTGGGTAGGCTATTAATTGTTGCCTCAATTTCAGAGCCTGCTATTGGTCTATTCAGGGATTCAACTTCTTCCTGGTTTAGTCTTGGGAGAGTGTAAGTGTCCAGGAAATTATCCATTTCTTCTAGATTTTCTAGTTGATTTGCGTAGAGGCGTTTATAGTATTCTCTGATGGTTGTTTGTATTTCTGTGGGGTCAGTGGTGATATCCCCTTTATCATTTTTTATTGCGTCTATTTGATTCCTCTCTCTTTTCTTCTTTATTAGCCTTGCTAGCGGTCTGTCAATTTTGTTGATCTTTTCAAAAAACCAACTCCTGGATTCATTGATTTTTTGGAGGGTTTTTTGTGTCTCTATCTCCTTCAGTTCTGCTCTGATCTTAGTTATTTCTTGCCTTCTGCTAGCTTTTGAATGTGTTTGCTCTTGCCTCTCTAGTTCTTTTAATTGTGATGGTAGAGTGTCCATTTTAGATCTTTCCTGCTTTCCCTTGTGGGCATTTAGTGCTATAAATTTCCCTCTACACACTGCTTTAAATGTGTCCCAGAGATTCTGGTATGTTGTATCTTTGTTCTCATTGGTTTCAAAGAACATCTTTATTTCCGCTTTCATTTCGTTATGTACCCAGTAGTCATTCAGGAGCAGGTTGTTCAGTTTCCATGTAGTTGAGCGGTTTTGATTGAGTTTCTTAGTCCTGAGTTCTAGTTTGATTGCACTGTGGTCTGAGAGACAGTTTGTTATAATTTCTGTTCTTTTACATTTGCTTAGGAGTGCTTTACTTCCAATTATGTGGTCAATTTTGGAATAAGTGCGATGTGGTGCTGAGAAGAATGTATATTGTGTTGATTTGGGGTGGAGAGTTCTGTAGATGTCCATTAGGTCTGCTTGGTGCAGAGATGAGTTCAATTCCTGGATATCATTGTTAGCTTTCTGTCTCGTTGATCTGTCTAATGTTGACAGTGGAGTGTTGAAGTCTCCCATTATTATTGTATGGGAGTCTAAGTCTCTTTGTAAGTCTCTAAGGACTTTCTTTATGACTCTGGGTGCTCCTGTATTGGGTGCATATATATTTAGGAGAGTTAGCTCTTCCTGTTGAATTGATCCCTTTACCATTATGTAATGGCCTTCTTTGTCTCTTTTGATCTTTGATGGCTTAAAGTCTGTTTTATCAGAGAGTAGGATTGCAACCCCTGCTTTTTTTTGTTCTCCATTTGCTTGGTAGATCTTCCTCCATCCCTTTATTTTGAGCCTATGTATGTCTCTGCATGTGAGATGGGTCTCCTGAATACAGCAGACTGATGGGTCTTGACTGTTTATCCAGTTTGCCAGTCTGTGTCTTTTCATTGGAGCATTTAGTCCATTTAAATTTAAGGTTAATATTGTTATGTGTGAACTTGATCCTGCCATTATGATATTAACTGGTCATTTTGCTTGTTAGTTGATGCAGTTTCTTCCTAGCCTCGATGGTCTTTACATTTTGGCATGTTTTTGCAATGGCTGGTACCGGTTGTTCCTTTCCATGTTTAGGGCTTCCTTCAGGGTCTCTTGTAAGGCAGGCCTGGTGGTGACAAAATCTCTAAGCATTTGCTTATCTGTAAAGGATTTTATTTCTCCTTCACTGATGAAACTTAGTTTGGCTGGATATGAAATTCTGGGTTTAAAATTCTTCTCTTTAAGAACGTTGAATATTGGCCCCCACTCTCTTCTGGCTTGTAGATTTTCTGCCGAGAGTTCTGCTGTTAGTCTGATGGGCTTCCCTTTGTGGGTAACCCGACCTTTCTCTCTGGCTGCCCTTAAGATTTTTTCCTTCATTTCAACTTTGGTGAATCTGGCAATTATGTGTCTTGGAGTTGCTCTTCTCAAGGAGTATCTTTGTGGCATTCTCTGTATTTCCTGAATTTGAATGTTGGCCTGCCCTACTAGGTTGGGGAAGTTCTCCTGGATGATATCGTGAAGAGTGTTTTCCAACTTGGTTCCATTTTCCCCCTCACTTTCAGGCACCCCAATCAGACGTAGATTTGGTCTCTTTACATAATCCCATACTTCTTGCAGGCTTTGTTCATTTCTTTTTCTTCTTTTTTCTTTTGGTTTCTCTTCTCGCTTCATTTCATTCATTTGATCTTCAATCGCTGATACTCTTTCTTCCAGTTGATCGAGTCGGTTACTGAAGCTTGCGGATTTGTCACGTATTTCTCGTGTCATGGTTTTCATCTCTGTCATTTCATTTATGATCTTCTCTGCATTAATTAGTCTAGCTGTCAATTCTTCCACTCTTTTTTCAAGATTTTTAGTTCCTTTGTGCTGGGTACGTAATTCCTCCTTTAGCTCTGAGAAGTTTGATGGACTGAAGCCTTCTTCTCTCGTCTCGTCAAAGTTATTCTCTGACCAGCTTTGATACGTTGCTGGCGATGGGCTGCGCTCCTTTGCAGGGGGAGATGCGCTCTTATTTTTTGAATTTCCAGCTTTTCTGCCCTGCTTCTTCCCCATCTTTGTGGTTTTATCTGTCTCTGGTCTTTGATGATGGTGACGTACTGATGGGGTTTTGGTATAGGTGTCCTTCCTGTTTGATAGTTTTCCTTCTGACAGTCAGAAGGACTGTCTGTTGGTCTGTTGGAGATTGCTTGAGGTCCACTCCAGACCGTGTTTGCCTGGGTATCAGCAGCAGAGGTTGCCGAAAATAGAATATTGCTGAACAGCGAGTGTAGCTGTCTGATTCTTCCTTTGGAAATTTCCTCTCAGGGGTGTACTCCACCCTGTGAGGTGTGGGGTGTCAGACTGCCCCTAGTGGGGGATGTCTCCCAGCTAGGCTACTCAGGGGTCAGGGACCCACCTGAGCAGGCAGTCTGTCCGTTCTCAGATCTTAACCTCCCCGTTGGGAGATCCACGGCTCTACCCAAAGCTGTCAGACAGAGTCGTTCGCGTCTGCACCGGCCCCCGCTGCTTCCCCTGTTGGTCTTCAGCTGTGTGCTGTCCCCAGAGGTGGAGTCTCAGTTGAAAATGCAGAAATCACCGGTCTTCTGTGTCGCGCCAATAAACACATTTTTTAAGTTTGTTTAGCTTGTCCCGGGTCTCCGTACATCAGTAAAAATCTAGTGACTGAATGTTGAATTTATAAAAATCCTTTCTGATCCTGAAATTATATGATTCTACTCACCTGTGAAGAAAATTAACTTGGCTCTGTCCTGGTTTTGTGTTTAGACAATGCTTTTTTTTTTTCCCTAGTGTGGGACAAGAAAGAAAATTTATGAATTTCTAAGACCCACCTATGAGAAGTTTAATATTACCAGCTTAATGCACTATCTGGTTATCCATTTCCATGGTGGCTGTGCAATTACAATTTAGTCCAATCTTTACATACACAAGTGAGTAAATGTCACATTGTCTGGGCAACAATGTAGTATTTTTCAAGTTCGGGATTCTGAAGGGTCTTCTATGGTTCCTTTATGAATTAGCCTTGCACATAGTAGGCACTCAATACTTTCACTCCTTGCTTCTCTTTCCTTTTCAGTTCCTTGAGGACTCTTGTCTCTGACAGGAGCTCTGCCAATATTGGGCTCTACCATTGTTATCTGGGTGATAGGGAGGGTAAAGGTGAGTTAATGAAGTCAAATGTGGTTGTATGATTTTGATTTTAATTGTTTAATTCAAGAGCTACTCAGATCTTTTATTCAGCTCATGTTAAGTCCAATTCAGTTCAGATTAACAAATATTTAAGGAGCCCCTATTCTTATAAGGAAGAGGATACGTTTTCTGCATCAGCCCTTAGCATCTATTGAACCTATAACCTGGTCAAGCTCTAGTGTACAAGGTAAATAAGAGAGCGCAGAGGTTTCCTAAGAATATCAGACCCCAGGTTAATTGTGTAATTCCAGTGCTTCCGGAGGGTGAGATGGGAGGATTGCTTGAGGTCAGAAGTTTGAGACAAGCATGGGCAACACAGCAAGACCACTCCTCTACAAAAAATAAAAAATTGTTGCTGAATAGGATTTCATTATATAGATATACAAATTGTTTATACACTTAGTCATTGATGGACATATGAGTTGCTTTCAGGTTTTGACTATTACAAATAAAGCTGCCACAAACATTTATGTGCAAGTCTCTATATGGGCATGTTTTCACTTTTCTTTTGGTAGCTGGATTATAAGGTAGGTGTATGTTAAACTTTTTAAAAAACTGACAAACTGCTTTTTAAGGTGGGTAATGTGGGTATACTACTTGATATCCCCTCCATATTTCCATATACTAACACTTGGTATGGTCAGTCTTTTAAATTATATCCATCTAATACGTGTGTTGTGATATCTTATTTTGATTTTGATTTGCATTTTTCTAATGATGAATGATATTGAGCACCTTTTCATGTGCTTATTTGCCATACATATATTTCCCTTGGTGAAATGTTTATTCAAATATTTCACACATTTTTCCATTAGGATGTTTATTTTCTTATTATTGTGTATGAGAGTTCTTTATATGTTCTGGACACAATACCTATATCAAATATATGCTTTGCAAATATTTGCTACTATTTTATGGGTTGCGTTTTTACTCTCTTAACAGTGCCTTCCAAACAACAGAAGTTTTCATTGTGATGACATCCAATTTATCAACTTTTCTTTTATAGATTGTGGTTTTGGTGCCATATCTAAGAAATTTTTTCTTTACTCAAAGTCATGAGGAAGTGCTGATACATGCTACAACATGGATCAACTCAGGAATATTTGCTAAATGTAAAAGCTATATGCAAAAGACCACATTTTGCTTATTCCATTTATCTGAAATATCCTAAAAAGACAAACCTATAGAGATAGGTGATAGCTGCCTGAATCCACACGTGGGAGCAGGGAGTGATTGCAACTGGACACAAAGGATCTTCTGGGGGGTGGTGAAAGTGTTCTAAAATGGCATTGTGATAATGACTGCACAGTTCTGGAAATTTACTATAAATAATTGAATTGTACACTTACAATGGGTGAATTTTATGATGTATAAATTATACCTTGAGTTTTCGCTAAAAATGAAGAAATTATTGAAACAGTCAACAATGTGGATGAATCTCAAAACAATTATACTGAGTGAAAGAAGCCAGACGAGAAAGAATCCATACTGTGTGATTCCATTTATATAAAATTCTAGATAAGCTAGTGCATAGTGATGAAGAGTAAATCAGCAGATCCCTGGGAATAGGAACAGGGTAGGAAGGGGAGAGCCCATAACTAGAGACAGGAGGGAGAAATTACAAAGGGGACACTTTGGGGTGATGGATATATTCACTATGTTGATTATGCTGATGGTTTCATAAGTATATACATGTGTGAAAACTCATCAAATTGTGCACTTTAAATGTATGCAGATTACTGAGTGTCAATTCTACCTCAGTACAGCTGTTTTTAAGGGACATGAATGGTAAGATAATTTTAAAAAATTAGTTCTCTCAGAAAAAAACAAAGAACAACAACAAAAAAATGATAAAATAATTAGCTAAGTATGGTGGCATAGTGCCAGTAGTCCTAGCTACTCAGAAGGCTCAGGGGGGAGAATTGCTTGAGCCCATGAGGTCAAGGCTGCAGTGAGTCATAATTGTACCAGTGCACTCCAGACTGGTGACAGACTGAGAGCCTGTCTCTTAAAAAATAAAAAGGTGCCAACACATATACCATACAACTATATTGTTACTGCAATAGAATTGTATGAACAAGAATCAATTATATACTATTGTGTTAAGTGAGGCACAGGAACAGCTAGTGATCCAAAAGTGTCCCCAGGTAGTTCCCAGACTGGTGTCTTCTACTAAATGAAATTGTAATAATACTTCTTTTTTGTTTCTAATGAAATAGTAAGCCATTATTGATCCTTTTAACCCAATTTTACATTTCTCTCCTTTGAAATGCTACAGTATTTTGTCTGTACCTTTCTTGATAATTCCATTCATTGCTTCTCTGTGGTCATTCAATTTATGTTTTTAATTTTTTTTTTATTTTTCATTTCTGTGGGGACATAGTAGCTGTATATATTTATAGGGTACGTGAAATGTTTTGATACAAGCATGCAATGCGTAAAAATCATATCATGAAGAATGGGGTATCTTTCCCCTCAAGCATTTGTCCTTTGTGTTACAAACAATCCAATTTTACTCTTTTTGGTTATTTAAAAGGTACAAATAAGTTGTTATTCACTATAGTCACTCTGTTGTTCTGTCAAATACTGTGTCTTATTCATTCTCTCTAATTAATGTTTTGTATCCATTAACCATCTCCACCTCCTCCCACTACCCTTCCAAACCTCTGGTAACCACCTTTCAACTGTCTATATCCATGAATTAAATTGTTTTGGTTTCTATATCCCACAAATAAGTGAGAATATGATATGTTTATCTTTTTTTAACTTATACTTTAAGTTCTAGGGTACATGTGCACAACGCGCAGGTTTGTTACATAGGTACACATGTGCCATGTTGGTTCGCTGCACACATCAACTCGTCATTTGCATTAGGCATTTCTCCTAATGCTATCCCTCCCCCAGCCCCCCACCTCCTGACAGGCCCTGGTGTGTGATGTTCCCCACCCTGTGTCCAAGTGTTCTCATTGTTCAATTCCCACCTACGAGGGAGAACATGTGGTGTTTGGTTTTCTGTCCTTGTGATAGTTTGCTGAGAATGATGGTTTCTGGCTTCATTCATGCCCCTGCAAAGGACATGAATCCATCCTTTTTTATGGCTGCATAATATTCCATGGTGTATATGTGCCACATTTTCTTCATCCAGTCTATCATTGATGGACATATGGGTTGGTTCCAAATCTTTGCTATTGTGAATATTGCCACAATAAAACTATGTGTGCATGTGTCTTTATAGTAGCATGATTTATAATCTGGGTATATACCCAGTAATGGGATTGCTGGGTCAAATGGTATTTCTAGTTCTAGATCCTTGAGAAATCACCACACCATCTTCCACAATGGTTGAACTAATGGACACTCCCATCAAGAGTGTAAAAGTGTTCCTATTTCTCCACATCCTCTCCAACACCTGTTGTTTCCTGACTTTTTAATGATTGCCATTCTAACTGGCTTTAGATGGTATCTCATTGTGGTTTTGATTTGCATTTCTCTGATGACCAGTGATGATAAGCATTTTTTCATGTGTCTGTTGGCTGCATAAATGTCTTCTTTTGAGAAGTGTCTGTTCATATCCTTTCCCACTTTTTAATGGGGCTGTTTGTTCTTGTAAATTTCTTTAAGTTCTATGTAGATTCTGGATATTAGCCCTTTGTCAGATGGGTAGATTGCAAAAATTTTCTCCCATTCTGTAGGTTTCCTGTTCACTCCAATGATAGTTTCTTTTGCTGTGCAGAAGCTCTTTAGTTTAATTAGATCCCATTTGTCAGTTTTGGCTTTTGTTGCCATTGCTATTGGTGTTTTAGTCATGAAGTCTTTGCCGATGCCTATGTCCTGAATGATATTGCCTAGGCTTTTCTCTAGGGTTTTTATGGTTTTAGGCCTGACATTTAAGTCTTTTATCCATCTTGAATTAGTTTTTGTATAAGGTGTAAGGAAGGGATCCAGTTTCAGCTTTCTACATATGGCTAGCCAGTTTTCCCAGCACCATTTATTAAATAGGGAATCCTTTCCCCATTTCTTGTTTTTCTCAGGTTTGTCAAAGGTCAGATGGTTGTAGATGTGTGGTATTATTTCTGAGGCCTCTCTTCTGTTCCACTGGTCTATATCTCTGTTTTGGTACCAGTACCGTGCTGTTTTCATTACTATAGCCTTGTAGTATAACTTGAAGTCAGGTAGCACGATGCCTCCAGCTTTGTTCTTTTGGCTTAGGATTGTCTTGGCTATGTGGGCTCTTTTTTGGTTCCATATGAACTTTAAAGTAGCTTTTTTCCAATTCTGTGAAGAAAGCCATTGACAGCTTGATGGTAATGCCACTGAATCTATAAATTACCTTTGGCAGTATGGCCAATTTCATGATATTGATTCTTCCTATCCAAGAGCATGGAATGTTCTTCCATTTGTTTGTGTCCTCTTTTGTTTCATTGAGTAGTGGTTTGTAGTTCTCCTTGAGGAGGTCCTTCACATCCCTCGTAAGTTGGACTCCTAGGTATTTTATTCTCTTTGAAGCAATTGTGAATGGGAGTTCACTCATGATTTGGCTCTCTGTTTGTGTGTTATTGGTGTATAGGAATGCTTGTGATTTTTGCACATTGATTTTGTACCCTGAGACTTTGCTGAAGTTGCTTATCAGCTAAAGGATATTTTGGGCTGAAATGATGGGGTTTCCTAAATATACAATCATGTCATCTGCAAACACAGACAATTTAACTTCCTCTTTTCCTAATTGAATACCCTATGTTTCTTTCTCTTGCCTGATTTCCCAGGACAGAACTTCCAACACCATGTTGAATAGGAGTGGTGAGAGAGGGCATCCCTGTCTTCTGTCAGTTTTCAAAGGGAGTGCTTCCCATTTTTGCCCATTCAATATGATATTGGCTGTGGGTTTGTCATAAATCGTTCTTACTATTTTGAGATATGTTCCATCAATACCAGTTTATTGAGAGTTTTTAGCATGAAGGGCTGTTAAATTCTGTTGAAGGCCTTTTCTGTACCTATTGAGATAATCATGTAGTTTTCATCATTGGTTCTGTTTATGTGATGGGTTATGTCTATTGATGTGCATATGTTGAACCAGCCTTACATCCGAGTGATGAAGCCCACTTGATCATGGTGAATAAGCTTTTTGATGTGCTGCTGGATTTGGTTTGCCAGTATTTTTTTGAGAATTTTTGCATTGATGTTCATCAGGCATATTGGTCTAAAATTCTCTTTTTTTGTTGTGTCTCTGCCAGACTTTGGTATCAGGATGATGCTGGCCTCATACAATGAGTGAGGGAGGATTCCCTCTTTTTCTGTTGATTGGAGTAGTTTCAGAACGAATGGTACCAGCTCCTGTTTGTGTCTCTGGCAGAATTCAGTTGTGATTCCATCTGGTCCCGGACTTTTTGTGGTTAGTAGGCTATTAATTATTGCTTCAATTTCCGAGCCTGTTATTAGTCTGTTTAGAGATTCAACTTCTTCCTGGTTTAGTCTTGGAGGGTGTATGTGTCCAGGAATTTATCCATTTCTTCTATATTTTCCAGCTTATTTGCATAGAGGTGTTTATAATGTTGTGTGATGGTAGTTTGTATTGCTGTGGGATCAGTGGTGATATCCCATTTGCCATTTTTTTTGTGTCTATTTGATTCTTTTTTCTTCTTTATAAGTCTTGCTAGTGGTCTATCAATTTTGTTGATCTTAAAAAAAAACAGCTCCTGGAGTCATTGATTTTTTGAAAGGTTCTTTTGTGTCTCTATCTCCTTCAGTTCTGCTCTGATCTTAGTTATTTCTTGTCTTCCGCTAGCATTAAATTTGTTTGCTGTTGCTTCTCTAGTTCTTTTAATTGTTTTGTTAGGGTGCCGAATTTAGATCTTTCCTGCTTTACCTTGTGAACATTTAGTGCTATGAATTTCCCTCTACACACTGCTTTAAATGTGTCCCAGAGATTCTGGTACATTTTGTCTTTGTTCCCATTGGTTTCAAAGAACATCTTTATTTCTGCCTTCATTTTGTTATTTATGCAGCAGTCATTCAGGAGCAGATTGTTCAATTTCCATGTAGTTTTGCGGTTTTGAGTGAATTTCTTAATCTTGAGTTCTAATTTGATTGCACTGTGGCCTGAGAGACAATTTGTTGTGACTTCTGTTCCTTTACATTTGCTGAGGAGTGCTTTATTTCCAATTATGTGGTCAATTTTAGAATAAGCGAGATGTGATGCTGAGAAGAATGTATATTCTGTTGATTTGGGGTGGAGAGTTCTGTAGATGTCTATTAGGTTTGCTTGGTGCAGAGCTGAGTTCAAGTCCTAGATATCCTTGTTAACCTTCTGTCTCATTGATCTGTCTAGTATTGACAGCGGGGTGTTACAGTCTCCCATTATTATTGTGTGGGAGTCTAAGTCTCTTTGTAGGTCTCTAAGGACTTGCTTTATGAATCTGGCTGCTCCTGTATTGCAGGCGTATGTATTTAGGATAGCACTTCTTGTTGAATTGATCCCTTTACCATTATGTAATGGCCTTCTTTGTCTCTTTTGATATTTATTGGTTTAAAGTCTGTTTTATCACTTAAAGTGTAATTTAAAAAAGAAAATAAAAATAAATAAAAAAGAAATTAAAAATTAACCATGACATCACACACAAAAATAAAGTCTGTTTTATGAGAAACTAGGATTGCAACCTCTGCTTTCTTTTTCTTTCCCTTTGCTTGGTAAGTATTCCTCCTTCCCTTTAGTTTGAGCCTATGTATGTCTTTGCATGTGAGATGGGTCTCCTGAATACAGTACACTGACGGGTCTTGACTCTATCCAATTTTCCAGTCTGTGTCTTGTAATTGGGGGCATTTAGCCCATTTACATTTAAGGTTAATATTGTTATGTGTGAATTTGATCCTGTCATTATGATGTTAACTGGTTATTTTGGCCATTACTTGATGCAGTTTCTTTATAGCATCAATGGTCTTTACAATTTGGCATGTTTTCACAGTGGCTGGTACCTATTGTTCCTTTCCATGTTTAGTGCTTCCTTCAGGAGCTCTTCTAAGGCAGGCCTGCTGGTGACAAAATCTCTCAGTATTTGCTTTTCTGTAAAGGATTTTATTTCTCGTTCACTTATGAAGCTTTGTTTGGCTGAATATGAAATTCTTGGTTGAAAATTCTTTGAGAATGTGGAATATTGGTCCCCACTCTCTTCTGACTTGTAGGGTTTCTGCCGAGATCCGCTGTTAGTCTGATGGGCTTCCCTTTGTGGTTAACCCGACCTTTCTCTCTGTCTGCCCTTAACATTTTTTTCTTCATTTCAACCTTGGTGAATCTGACAATTATGTGTCTTGGGGTTGCTCTTCTTGAGGAGTATCTTTGTGGTGTCCTTTGCATTTCCTGAATTTGAATGTTGGCCTGCCTTGCTAGGTTGGGGAAGTTCTCCTGGATAATATCCTTAAAAGTGTATTCCAACTTGGTTCCATTCTCCCTGTCACTTTCAGGTACACGAATCAAATGTAGATTAGGTTTTTTTCACATAGTCCCATATTTCTTGGAGGTTTTGTACATTTCTTTTTACTCTTTTTTCTCTTAACTTGTTTTCTCACTTTATTTCATTAATTTGATCTTCAATCACTTATATCGTTTCTCCCACTTGATTGAATTGGCTATTGAAGCTTGTGCGTGCATCACGAAGTTCTCATGCCAGGGTTTTCAGCTCCATCAGGTCATTTAAGTTCTTTTCTACACTATTTATTCTAGTTATCCATTCATCTAACCTTTTTTCAAGGTATTTAGCTTCCTTGTGATGGGTTAGATCATGCTCCTTTAGCTTGGAGAAGTTTGTTATTCCTCACCTTCTGAAGCCTACTTCTGTCAGCTCGTCAAACTCATTCCCGTCCAGCTTTGTTCAATTGCTGGCAAGGAGCTGCCTTCCTTTGGAGGAGAACAGCCACTCTGGTTTTTAGAATTTTCAGCTTTTCTGCTCTGGTTTCTCCCCATCTTTGTGGTTTTATCTACCTTTGGTCTTTTCTTTTTTATTATACTTTAAGTTCTAGGGTACATGTGCACAATGTGCAGGTTTGCCACATATGTATACATGTGCCATGTTAGTGTGCTACACCCATTAACTCATCATTTACATTAGGTATATCTCCGAATGCTATCCCTCCCCCCTACCCCCACCCATGACAGACCCTGGTATGTGATATTCCCCTTCCTGTGTCCAAGTGTTCTCATTTTTCAATTCCCTCCTATGAGTGAGAACATGTGGTGTTTGGTTTTCTCTCCTTGCGATAGATTGCTGAGAATGATGGGTTCCAGCTGCATCCATGTCCCTACAAAGGACATGAACTTATCCTTTTTTATGACTGCATAATATTCCATGGTGTGTATGTGCCACATTTTCTTAATCCAGTCTGTCATTGATGTACATTTGGGTTGTTTCCAAGTCTTTCCTGTTGTGCATAGTGCTGCAATAAACATATGTGTTCATGTGTCTTTATAGCAGCATGATTTATAATCTTTTGGGTATATACCCAGCAATGAGATGACTGGGTCAAATGGTATTTCTAGTTCTGGATCCTTGAGGAGTGGTCACACTGTCTTCCACAGTGGTTGAACTAGTTTACAGTCCCACCAACAGTGTAAAACTGTTCCTATTTCTCCACATCCTCTCCAGTACCTGTTGTTTACTGAGTTTTTAATGATCGCCATTCTAACTGGTGTGAGATGGTATCTCATTGTGGTTTTGATTTGCATTTCTCTGATGGCCAGTGATGGCGAGCATTTTTTCATGTGTCTGTTGGCTGTATGCATGTCTTTTTTTGAGAAATGTCTGTTCATATGCTTTGCCTACTTTTTGATGGTTTTTTTTTTTCTTGTAAATGTGTTTGAATTCTTTGTAGATTCTGGATATTAGCCCTTTGTCAGATGGGTAGATTGCAAAAATTTTCTCCCATTCTGTAGGTTGCCTGTTGACTCTGATGGTAGTTTCTTTTGCTGTGCAGAAGTTCTTTAGTTTAATTAGATCCCATTCATCAAGTTTGGCTTTTGTTGCCATTGCTTTTGGTGTTTTAGACATGAAGTCCTTGCCCATGCCTATGTCCTGAATGTTATTTTCTAGGTTTTCTTCTAGGGGTTTTATGGTTTTATGTCTAAGATTTAAGTCTCTAATCCATGTTGAATTAATTTTTGTATAAGGAGTAAGGAAAGGATCCAGTTTCAGCTTTCTACATATGGCTAGCCAGTTTTCCCAGCACCATTTATTAAATAGGGAATCATTTCCCAATTTCTTGTTTTTGTTAGGTTTGTCAAAGATCAGACGGTTGTAGATGTGTAGTATTATTTCTGAGGGCTCCCTTCTGTTCCATTGGTCTATATCTCTGTTTTGGTACCAGTACCATTATGTTTTGGTTACTGTAGATTTGTAGTATAGTTTGAAGTCAAGTAGCATGCTGCCTCCAGCTTTGTTCTTTCAGCTTAGGATTGTCTTGGCAATGCAGGCTCTTTTTTGGTTCCATATGAACTTTAAAGTCGTTTTTTCCAATTCTGTGAAGAAAGTCTTTGATAGCTTGATGGGGATGTCATTGAATCTATAAATTACCTTGGGCAGTATGGCCATTTTCACAATATTGATTCTTCCTATCCATGAGCATGGTATGTTCTTCCATTTGTTTGTGTCCTCTTTTATTTCATTGAGCAGTGGTTTATAGTTCTCCTAAAAAGGTCCTTCACATCCCTTGTAAGTTGGATTCCTAGGTGTTTTATTCTCTTTGAAGCAATTGTAATGGGAGTTCACTCATGGTTTGGCTCTCTGTTTGTCTGTTATTGGTGTATAGGAATGTTTGTGTTTTTTGCACATTGATTTTGTATCCTGAGACTTTGCTGAAGTTGCTTATCAGCTTAAGGAGATTTTGGGCTGAGACAATGGGGTTTCCTAAATATACAATCATGTCATCTGCAAATGGGGATAATTTGACTTCCTCTTTTCCTAATCAAATACCCTTTATTTCAATCTTCTGCCTGATTGCCCTGGCCAGAACTTCCAAAACTATGTTGAATAGGAGTGGTGAGAGAGGGTATCCTTGTCTTGTGCCACTTTTCAAAGGGAATCCTTCCAGTTTTTGCCCATTCAGTATGATATTGGCCCTGGGTTTGTCATAAATAGCTCTTATTATTTTGAGATACATTCCGTCCATACCGAATTTATTGAGAGTTTTTAGCATAAAGGGCTGTTGAATTTTGTCAAAGACCTTTTCTGCATCTATTGAGATAATCATGTGGTTTTTGTCTTTGATTCTGTTTATATGCTGGATTACGTTTATTGATTTGCATATGTTGAACCAGCCTTGAATTCCAGGGGTGAAGCCCACTTGATTATGGTGGATAAGCTTTTTGATGTGCTGCTGGATTCTGTTTGTCAGTATTTTATTGAGGATTTTCATCCTCAATAAATTTTCATCGATGTTCATCAGGAATATTGGTCTAAAATTCTCTTTTTTTGTTGTGTCTTTGCCAGGCTTTGATATCAGGATGATGTTGGCCTCATTAAATGAATTAGGGAGGATTCCCTCTTTTCCTAGTCATTGGAATAGTTTCAGAAGGAATGGTACCAGCTCCTTCTTGTACCTCTGGTAGAATTTGGCTGTGAATCCGTCTGGTCCTGGACTTCTTTTGGTTGATAGGCTATTAATTATTGCCTCAATTTCAGAGCCTGTTACTGGCCTATTCAGCGATTCAACTTTTTGCTGCTTTAGTTTTGGAATAGTATATCTGTCCAGGAATTTATCTATTTCTTCTAGGTTTTCTAGTTTATTTGCATAGAGGTGATTATAGTATTCTCTGATGGTAGTTTGTATTTCTGTGGGGTCGGTGGTGATATTCCCTTTATCACTTTTTATTGCTTCTGATTTTTCTCTTTTCTTCTTTATTATTATTGCTAGTGGTCTGTCAATTTTGTTGATCTTTTCAAAAAACCAGCTCCTGGATTCATTCATTTTTTTGAAGGTTTTTTTTTGTGTCTCTATCTCCTTCAGTTCTGCTCTGATCTTAGTTATTTCTTGCCTTCTGCTAGCTTTTGAATGTATTTATTCTCGCTTCTCTAGTTCTTTTAATTGTGATGTTAGGTGTCAATTTTAGATCTTTCCTGCTTTCTGTTGTGGGCATTTAGCTCTATAAATTTCCCTCTACACATGGCTTTAAATGTGTTCCAGAGATTCTGTTATGTTGTATCTTTCTTCTCATTGGTTTCAAAGAACATCTTTATTTCTGCCTTCATTTCGTTATGTACCCAGTAGTCATTCAGGAGCAGGTTGTTCAGTTTCCATGTAGTTGAGCTGTTTTGAGTGAGTTTCTTAATCCTGAGTTCTAGTTTGATTGCCCTGTGGTCTGAGAGACAGTTTGTTATAATTTCTGTTCTTGTGCATTTGCTGAGGAGTGCTTTACTTCCAACTATATTGTTCAATTTTGGAATAAGTGTTAAGTGGTGCTGAAAAGAATGTATATTCTGTTGATTTGGGGTGGAGAGTTCTGCACATGTCTCTTAGTTCCACTTGTTGCAGAGTTGAGTTCAATTCCTAGATATCCTTGTTAAGTTTCTGACTCATTGATCTGTGTAATGTTGACAGTGGGGTGTTAAAGTCTCCCATTATTATTGTGTGGGAGTTTAAGTCTCTTTGTAAGTCTCTATGGACTTGCTTTATGAATCTGGGTGCTCCTGTATTGGGTGCATATATATTTAGGATAGTTATCTCTTCTTGTTGAATTGATCCCTTTACCATTATGTAATGGCCTTCTTTGTCTCTGTTCATCTTTGTTGGTTTAACATCTGTTGTATCAGAAACTATGATTGCAGCCCCTGCTTTTTTTTTGTTTTCCATTTGCCTAGAAGTTCTTCCTTCCTTTATTTTGAACCTATGTGTGTCTCTGCACGTGAGATGGGTCTCCTGAATACAGCATACTGATGGGTCTTGACTCTTTTTCCAATTTGCCTGTCTGTGTCTTTTAATTGGAGCATTTATCCCATTTACATTTAAGGTTAATATTGTTATGTATGAATTTGATCCTGTCATTATGAGGTTAGCTGGTTATTTTTCTCATTAGCTGATGCAGTTTCTTCCTAGTATCGATAGTCTTTACAAGTTAGCATGTTTTCGCAGTGGCTGTTACTGGTTTTTCCTTTCCATATTTAGTGCTTCCTTCAGGAGCTCTTGTAAGGCAGGCCTGGTGGTGAAAAAATCTCTCAGCATTTGCTTGTCTGCAAAGGATTTTATTTCTCCTTCACTTTTTTTTTTTTTTTTTTTTTTTTTTTGAAATAAAAGATTGTTGCTTAGTTCATTTATTTTCAAAGGAAAAATACAAATAAAAAACAATTTAAATTTTAGTAATTTCATTTAGAAATAGTATTCTTAATTTTCTTTTTTTTTTTTATTTTATTTTATTTTTTTTTTTTATTATTATACTTTAAGTTCTAGGGTACATGTGCATAACGTGCAGGTTTGTTACATATGTAAACTTATGCCATGTTGGTGTGCTGCACCCATCAACTCGTCAGCACCCATCAATTCATCATTTATATCATGTATAACTCCCCAATGCAATCCCTCCCTCCTCCCCCCTCCCCCCTCCCCATGATAGACCCCAGTGTGTGATGTTCCCCTTCCCGAGTCCAAGTGATCTCATTGTTCAGTTCCCACCTATGAGTGAGAACATGCGGTGTTTGGTTTTCTCTTCTTGTGATAGTTTGCTAAGAATGATGGTTTCCAGCTGCATCCATGTCCCTACAAAGGACGCAAACTCATCCTTTTTTATGGCTGCATAGTATTCCATGGTGTATATGTGCCACATTTTCTTAATCCAGTCTGTCACAGATGGACATTTGGGTTGATTCCAAGTCTTTGCTATTGTGAATAGTGCCGCAATAAACATACGTGTACATGTGTCTTTGTAGTAGACTAATTTATAATCCTTTGGGTATATACCCAGTAGTGGGATGGCTGGGTCATATGGTACATCTAGTTCTAGATCCTTGAGGAATTGCCATACTGTTTTCCATAATGGTTGAACTAGTTTACAATCCCACCAACAGTGTAAAAGTGTTCCTATTTCTCCACATCCTCTCCAACACCTGTTGTTTCCTGACTTCTTAATGATTGCCATTCTAACTGGTGTGAGATGGTATCTCATTGTGGTTTTGATTTGCATTTCTCTGATGGCCAGTGATGATGAGCATTTTTTCATGTGTCTGTTGGCTGTATGAATATCTTCTTTTGAGAAATGTCTGTTCATATCCTTTCCCCACTTTTTGATGGGGTTGTTTGTTTTTTTCTCGTATATTTGTTTGAGTTCTTTGTAGATTCTGGATATTAGCCCTTTGTCAGATGAGTAGGTTGCAAAAATTTTCTCCCATTCTGTAGGTTGCCTGTTCACTCTGATGGTAGTTTCTTTTGCTGTGCAAAAGCTCTTTAGTTTAATTAGATCCCATTTGTCAATTTTGGCTTTTGCTGCCGTTGCTTTTGGTGTTTTAGACATGAAGTCCTTGCCCATGCCTATGTCCTGAATGGTACTACCTAGATTTTCTTCTAGGGTTTTTATGGTATTAGGTCTAACATTTAAGTCTCTAATCCATCTTGAATTAATCTTCGTATAAGGGGTAAGGAAAGGATCCAGTTTCAGCTTTCTACTTATGGCTAGCCAATTTTCCCAGCACCATTTATTAAATAGGGAATCCTTTCCCCATTTCTTGTTTCTCTCAGGTTTGTCAAAGATCAGATGGCTGTAGATGTGCGGTATTATTTCTGAGGACTCTGTTCTGTTCCATTGGTCTATATCTCTGTTTTGGTACCAGTACCATGCTGTTTTGGTTACTGTAGCCTTGTAGTATAGTTTGAAGTCAGGTAGCGTGACGCCTCCAGCTTTGTCCTTTTGACTTAGGATTGTCTTGGCAATGCGGGCTCTTTTTTGGTTCCATATGAACTTTAAAGCAGTTTTTTCCAATTCTGTGAAGAAAGTCATTGGTAGCTTGATGGGGATGGCATTGAATCTATAAATAACCTTGGGGAGTATGGCCATTTTCACGATATTGATTCTTCCTATCCATGAGCATGGTATGTTCTTCCATTTGTTTGTGTCCTCTTTGATTTCACTGAGCAGTGGTTTGTAGTTCTCCTTGAAGAGGTCCTTTACATCCCTTGTAAGCTGGATTCCTAGGTATTTTATTCTCTTTGAAGCAATTGTGAATGGAAGTTCATTCCTGATTTGGCTCTCTGCTTGTCTGTTGCTGGTGTATAAGAATGCTTGTGATTTTTGCACATTAATTTTGTATCCTGAGACTTTGCTGAAGTTGCTTATCAGCTTAAGGAGATTTTGGGCTGAGACGATGGGGTTTTCTAAATATACAATCATGTCATCTGCAAACAGGGACAATTTGACTTCTTCTTTTCCTAACTGGATACCCTTGATTTCTTTCTCTTGCCTGATTGCCCTAGCCAGAACTTCCAACACTATGTTGAATAGGAGTGGTGAGAGAGGGCATCCCTGTCTTGTGCCAGTTTTCAAAGGGAATTTTTCCAGTTTTTGCCCATTCAGTATGATATTAGCTGTGGGTTTGTCATAAATAGCTCTTATTATTTTGAGGTACGTTCCATCAATACCGAATTTATTGAGCGTTTTTAGCATGAAGGGCTGTTGAATTTTGTCAAAAGCCTTTTCTGCATCTATTGAGACAATCATGTGGTTCTTGTCTTTGGTTCTGTTTATATGCTGGATTACGTTTATTGATTTGCGAATGTTGAAGCAGCCTTGCATCCCAGGGATGAAGCCCACTTGATCATGGTGGATAAGCTTTTTGATGTGCTGCTGAATCCGGTTTGCCAGTATTTTATTGAGGATTTTTGCATCAATGTTCATCAGGGATATTGGTCTAAAATTCTCTTTTTTTGTTGTGTCTCTGCCAGGCTTTGGTATCAGGATGATGTTGGCCTCATCAAATGAGTTAGGGAGGATTCCCTCTTTTTCTATTGATTGGAATAGTTTCAGAAGGAATGGTACCAGCTCCTCCTTGTACCTCTGGTAGAATTCAGCTGTGAATCCATCTGGTCCTGGACTTTTTTTGGTGGGTAGGCTATTAATTGTTGCCTCAATTTCAGAGCCTACTATTGGTCTATTCAGGGATTCAACTTCTTCCTGGTTTAGCCTTGGGAGAGTGTAAGTGTCCAGGAAATTATCCATTTCTTCTAGATTTTCTAGTTGATTTGCGTAGAGGCGTTTATAGTATTCTCTGATGGTAGTTTGTATTTCTGTGGGGTCAGTGGTGATATCCCCTTTATCATTTTTTATTGCATCTATTTGATTCCTCTCTCTTTTTTTCTTTATTAGCCTTGCTAGCGGTCTGTCAATTTTGTTGATCTTTTCAAAAACCCAACTCCTGGATTCATTGATTTTTTGGAGGGTTTTTTGTGTCTCTATCTCCTTCAGTTCTGCTCTGATCTTAGTTATTTCTTGCCTTCTGCTAGCTTTTGAATGTGATTGCTCTTGCCTCTCTAGTTCTTTTAATTGTGATGTTAGAGTGTCAATTTTAGATCTTTCCTGCTTTCTCTTGTGGGCATTTAGTGCTATAAATTTCCCTCTACACACTGCTTTAAATGTGTCCCAGAGATTCTGGTATGTTGTATCTTTGTTCTCATTGGTTTCAAAGAACATCTTTATTTCCGCTTTCATTTCGTTATGTACCCAGTAGTCATTCAGGAGCAGGTTGTTCAGTTTCCATGTAGTTGAGCGGTTTTGATTGAGTTTCTTAGTCCTGAGTTCTAGTTTGATTGCACTGTGGTCTGAGAGACAGTTTGTTATAATTTCTGTTCTTTTACATTTGCTGAGGAGTACTTTACTTCCAATTATGTGGTCAATTTTGGAATAAGTGCGATGTGGTGCTGAGAAGAATGTATATTCTGTTGATTTGGGGTGGAGAGTTCTATAGATGTCTATTAGGTCCGCTTGGTGCAGAGATGAGTTCAATTCCTGGATATCCTTGTTAACTTTCTGTCTCGTTGATCTGTCTAATGTTGACAGCGGAGTGTTGAAGTCTCCCATTATTATTGTATGGGAGTCTAAGTCTCTTTGTAAGTCTCTAAGGACTTGCTTTATGAATCTGGGTGCTCCTGTATTGGGTGCATATATATTTAGGAGAGTTAGCTCTTCCTGTTGAATTGATCCCTTTACCATTATGTAATGGCCTTCTTTGTCTCTTTTGATCTTTGATGGTTTAAAGTCTGTTTTATCAGAGACTAGGATTGCAACCCCTGCTTTTTTTTGTTCTCCATTTGCTTGGTAGATCTTCCTCCATCCCTTTATTTTGAGCCTATGTATGTCTCTGCATGTGAGATGGGTCTCCTGAATACAGCAGACTGATGGGTCTTGACTCTTTATCCAGTTTGCCAGTCTGTGTCTTTTAATTGGAGCATTTAGTCCATTAACATTTAAGGTTAATATTGTTATGTGTGAACTTGATCCTGCCATTATGATATTAACTGGTTATTTTGCTCGTTAGTTGATGCAGTTTCTTCCTAGCCTCGATGGTCTTTACATTTTGCCAAGTTTTTGCGATGGCTGGTACCGGTTGTTCCTTTCCATGTTTAGGGCTTCCTTCAGGGTCTCTTGTAAGGCAGGCCTGGTGGTGACAAAATCTCTAAGCATTTGCTTATCTGTAAAGGATTTTATTTCTCCTTCACTTATGAAACTTAGTTTGGCTGGATATGAAATTCTGGGTTTAAAATTCTTTTCTTTAAGAACGTTGAATATTGGCCCCCACTCTCTTCTGGCTTGTAGAGTTTCTGCCGAGAGATCTGCTGTTAGTCTGATGGGCTTCCCTTTGTGGGTGACCCGACCTTTCTCTCTGGCTGCCCTTAAGATTTTTTCCTTCATTTCAACTTTGGTGAATCTGGCAATTATGTGTCTTGGAGTTGCTCTTCTGGAGGAGTATCTTTGTGGCGTTCTCTGTATTTCCTGAATTTGAATGTTGGCCTGCCCTACTAGGTTGGGGAAGTTCTCCTGGATGATATCCTGAAGAGTGTTTTCCAACTTGGTTC
Organism: Rhinopithecus roxellana; assembly: GCF_007565055.1. NCBI lineage: Eukaryota > Metazoa > Chordata > Mammalia > Primates > Cercopithecidae > Rhinopithecus > Rhinopithecus roxellana. The sequence continues at coordinate 50,129,225 of NC_044555.1, forward strand.
CATTTTCCCCCTCACTTTCAGGCACCCCAATCAGACGTAGATTTGGTCTTTTTACGTAATCCCATACTTCTTGCAGGCTTTGCTCATTTCTTTTTCTTCTTTTTTCTTTTGGTTTCTCTTCTCGCTTCATTTCATTCATTTGATCTTCAATCGCTGATACTCTTTCTTCCAGTTGATCGAGTCGGTTACTGAAGCTTGTGCATTTGTCACGTATTTCTCGTGTCATGGTTTTCATCTCTGTCATTTCGTTTATGATCTTCTCTGCATTAATGAGTCTAGCTGTCAATTCTTCCACTCTTTTTTCAAGATTTTTAGTTTCTTTGCGCTGGGTACGTAATTCCTCCTTTAGCTCTGATAAGTTTGATGGACTGAAGCCTTCTTCTCTCCTCTCGTCAAAGTCATTCTCTGACCAGCTTTGATCCGTTGCTGGTGATGGGCTGCGCTCCTTTGCAGGGGGAGATGCGCTCTTATTTTTTGAATTTCCAGCTTTTCTGCCCTGCTTCTTCCCCATCTTTGTGGTTTTATCTGTCTCTGGTCTTTGATGGTGGTGACGAACTGATGGGGTTTTGGTATAGGTGTCCTTCCTGTTTGATAGTTTTCCTTCTGACAGTCAGAAGGACTCTCTGTTGGTCTGTTGGAGATTGCTTGAGGTCCACTCCAGACCCTGTTTGCCTGGGTATCAGCAGCAGAGGTTGCCGAAGATAGAATATTGCTGAACAGCGAGTGTACCTGTCTGATTCTTCCTTTGGAAGTGTCCTCTCAGGGGTGTACTCCACCCTGTGAGGTGTGGGGTGTCAGACTGCCCCTAGTGGGGGATTTCTCCCAGCTAGGCTACTCAGGGGTCAGGGACACACCTGAGCAGGCAGTCTGTCCGTTCTCAGATCTCAACCTCCGCGTTGGGAGATCCGTGGCTCTCCCCAAAGCTGTCAGACAGGGTCGTTCGCGTCTGCACCGGCTCCCGCTACTTCCCCTGTTGGTCTTCAGCTGTGCGCTGTCCCCAGAGGTGGAGACTACAGAGACAGGCAGGCTTCCTTGAGCTGCTGTGAGCTCCACCCAGTTCGAGCTTCCCAGCGGCTTTGTTTACCTACTTAAGCCTCAGCAATGGCGGGCGCCCCTCCCCCAGCCTCGCTGCTGCCTTGCGGATAGATCGCGGCAGACTGCTGTGTTAGCAGTGAGGGAGGCTTCGTGGGCGTGGGACCCTCCCGGCCAGGTGTGGGATATATTCTCCTGGAATGCCTGTATGCTTACAGCGCAGTATTGGGGTGGGAGTTACCCGATTTTCCAGGTGTTGTGTGTCTCAGTTCCCCTGGCTAGGAAAACGGATCCCCTTCCCCCTTGCGCTTCCAGGTGAGGCGATGCCTCGCCCTGCTTCAGCTCTCGCTGGTCAGGCTGCAGCAGCTGACCAGCACCGATTGTCCGGCACTCCCTAGTGAGATGACCCCAGTACCTCAGTTGAAAATGCAGAAATCACCGGTCTTCTGTGTCGCTCGCACTGGGAGTTGGAGACTGGAGTTGTTCCTATTCGGCCATCTTGCTCCGCCCCTTCTCCTTCACTTTTGAAGCTTAGTTTGGCTGGATATGAAATTCTGTGTTGAAATTCTTTTCTTTAAGAATGTTGAATATTGGCCCCCACTCTCTTTTGGCTTGTAGAGTTTCTGCTGAGAGATTTGCTGTTAGTCTGATGGGCTTCCCTTTGTGGGTAACTTGACCTTTCTCTCTGTCTGCCGTTAAGAGTTTTTCCTTCATTTCAACTTTGGTGAATCTGACAATTATGTGTATTGGAGTTGCTGCTCTCAAGGAGTATCTATGTCGCATTCTCTGTATTTCCTGAAATTGAATGTTGGCTTGCCTTGCTAGGTTGGGGTAGTTCTCCTGGATTATATCCTGAAGAGTGTTTTCCAACTTGGTCCCATTCTCCCCGTCACTTTCAGTGACACCAATCAGACATAGATTTGGTCTTTTCACATAATCCCATATTGCTTTTAGGCTGTGTTCATTTCTTTTTACTGTTTTTTTTTTTTCTCTAAACTTCTCTTCTCACTTCATTTCATTCATTTGATCTTCATTCACTGATACCCTTTCTTCCAGTTGATTGAATCAGCTACTGAAGCTCGTGCATGTGTCACGTAGTTCTCATGCCATGGTTTTCAGCTCCATCTGGTCATTTAAGTTCTTCTTTATGCTGTTTATTCTAGTTAGCCATTCTTCCAATCTTTTCCCAAAGTTTTTAGCTTCTTTGCGATTGGTTTGAACATCCTCTTTTAGCTTGGATAACTGTTATTAGTGATCTTCTGAAGCCATCTTCTCTCAACTTGTCAAAGTCATTCTCCGTCCAGCTTTGTTCTGTTGCTGGTGAGGAGCTGCCTTCTTTTGGAGGAGAGGAGGTGCTCTGATTTTTAGAATTTTCAGCGTTTCTGCTCTGGTTTCTTCCCATCTTTGTGGTTTTATCTTCCTTTGGTCTTTGATGATGGTGATGTATAGATGGGGTTTTGGTTTGGATGTCCTTTCTGTTTGTTAGTTTTCATTCTAACAGTCAGGAACCCTCAGCTGCAGTTCTGTTGCAGTTTGCTGGAGGTCCACTCCAGACCCTGTTTGCCTGGGTATCACCAGCAGAGGCTGCAGAACCACAAATATTACAGAATGGCAAGTGTTGTTGCCTGATCGTTCCTCTGGAAACTTCGTCTCAGAGGGGCACCCAGTCGTATGAGGTTTCTGTCAGCCCCTAGTGGGAGGTGCCTCCCAGTTAAGGTACTCGAGGGTCAGGGACCCACTTGAGGAGGCAGTCTGTCCATTCTTCGATCTCAAACTCCATCCTGGGAGAACCACTACTCTCTTCAAAGCTGTCAGACAGGGATGTTTAAGTCTGCAGAAGTTTCTGCTGCCTTTTGTTCAGCTATACTCTGCCCCTAGAGGTGCAGTCCACAGAGGCAGGCAGGCCTCCTTGAGCTGTGGTGGGCTCCACCCAATTCGAGCTTCCCGGCCACTTTGTTTACCTACTCAAGCCTCAGCAATGGTGGACGCCCTTCCCCCAGCCTTGTTGCCGCCTTGCAGTTTGATCTCAGACTGCTGTGCTAGCAGTGACCAAGGCTCTGTTGGCGTGGGGCCCTCTGAGCCAGGCACAGGATATAATCTCCTGGTGTGCCTTTTGCTAAGACCATTGGAAAAGCACAGTATTAGAGTGGGAGTGATCCAATTTTCCAGGTGCTGTCTGTCATGGCTTCCTTTGGATAGGAAAGGGAATTCCCTGACCCCTTGCACTTCCCAGGTGAGGCAATACCTCACCCTGCTTCAGCTCAGTCCGTGGACTGCACCCACTGTCCTGCACCCACTGTCTGACAAGCCCCAGTGAGATCAACCCTGTATCTCAGTTGGAAATGCAGAAATCATCTGTCTTCTGCGTCACTCACATTGGGAGCTGTAGACTGGAGCTGTTCCTATTCGGCCATCTTGGAACCTCTCCTACCTTTGGTCTTTGATATTGGTACCTGCAGATGAGGTTTTGGTGTGGATGTCCTTTTTGTTGATATTGATGCTCTTACTTTCTGTTTGTTAGTTTTCCTTCTAACAGGTCTCTCAGATACAGGTCTGTTGGAGTTTGCTGGCGGTCCACTCCAGACCCTGTTTGCCTTGATATCACCAGTGGAGGCTGCAGAACAGCAGATATTGCAGAACAGCAAATATTGCTGCCTGATCCTTCCTCTGGAAACTTCATCCCAGAGGGGCACCCTCTTGTATGAGGTGTCTGTCAGCCCCTACTAGGAGCTGACTCCCAGTTAGGCTACATGGGGGTCAGGGACCCACATGAGGAGGCAGTATGTCCAGTCTCAGATCTCAAACTCCAAGCAGGGAGAACCACTGCTTTTGTTAGGCCTGTCAGACAGGGACATTTAGGTCTGCAGAAGTTGTCTGCTGCCTTTTGTTCAGCTATGCCCTGCCCACAGAGGTGGAGTCTATAGAGGCAGTAGGCCTTGCTGAGCTGTGGTCGGCTCCACCCAGTTTGAGCTTCCCAGCCACGTGGTTTACCTACTGAAGCCTCAGCAATGGCAGATGCCCCTCCATCTACCAGGTTGAAGCCTCACAGTTCAATCTCAGACTGCTGTGCTGGCAGGGAGCAAGGCTTTGTGTGCGTGTGACCCACCGATCCAGGCATGTCGGAGAATCTCCCGGTCTGCCAGTTGCTAAGACTGTGGGAAAAGCACAGTATTTGGGCGGGAGTGTACTGATTTTCCAAGTACAGTCTGTCACAGCTTCCCTTGACTAGGAAAGGGAAATCCCCTGACCCCTTGAAATTCATAGGTGAGGTGATGCCCACCCCACTTTGGCTCGCCCTCAGTGGGCTGCACCCATTGTCCAACCAGTCCCAGTGAGATGAAACAGGTACTTCAGATGGAAATGCTGAAATCACCCGTCTTCTTTGTTGGTCATGCTGGGAGCTGCAGACTAGAGTTGTTCCTATTTGGCCATCTTGGAATAGAACCAATGTTTATCTTTTTGTGCCTGGCTTATGTCACTTAAAATAATGATCTTCTGTTCCATCCATGTTGTTGCAAATGACAGGATTAAATTCTTTATTTTACGGCTGAATAGTATGCCATTGTGTATATGTACCATCTTTTGCTTTATCCATTCATCTGTTGTTGGGCCCTTAGGTTGTTCCCAAATATTGGCTATTGTGATGGTGCTGTTACAAACAGAAGTGCAGATATCGCTTTGATATACTGATTCCTTTTTTTTTTCTTTTTGCAGCAGGTTGAGGGGGGCGGCAGTGTATATATCCAGCAGTGGGAGTGTTGGATCATATGGGAGTTCTATTTTTAGTGTTTTGAGGAACCTCCAAACTGTTCTCCATAGTGGTTGTACTAATTTACATTCTCATCAATAGCGTATAAGACATTCCTTTTCTTCACATTCTCACCAGCATTTTTTACTGCCTGTCTTTTGTATATAAACAATTTTAACTGGGGTGAGATGATATCTCATTGCAGTTTTGATTTGTATTTCTCTGATGATAAATGATGTTGAACCCCTTTTCATATGCCTATTTACCATTTGTATGTCTTCTTTTGAGAAATGTCTTTTCAAATCTTTTGCCCATTTTTGATTAAGTTATTAGATTTCTTTTCTTATACAATTGTTTGAATTCCTCACATATTATGGTTATAAATCTCTTGTTAGATGGGTAGTTTGCAAATATTTTCTCCTAATCTGTGGGTTTTCTGTTCACTTTGTTGATTTTTCCTTTGCCATGTAGAAGATTTTTAACTTGATAGTATCCCACTTGTCCATTTTTTGCTCTGTTGCCTGTGCTTGTAGGGTATTACTCAATATTTTTTATTTTTATTTTTTGCCCAGAACAATGTCCTGGAGAGTTTCCCCAATGTTTTTTTGTAGTAGTTTCAAGCTTGAGGTCTTAGATTTAAGTCTTTAATCCATTTTGATTTGATTTTTGTATATGGTAAGAGATGGGGGTCACGTTTTTTTCTTCTGCATATGAATATTTATTTTTACCAGCACCGTTCACTGAAGAGTGTGTCTTTTCCCCAGTGTATGTTCTTGGAAACTTTGTTGAAAATGAGTTCACTGTAGGTGAGTGGTTGTGTTTCTGGGTTCTCTGTTCTGTTCCATTGGTCTACCGGTCTGTTTTTACACCAGTACCATGCTGTTTTGGTTACTATGGTTTAATAATATAATTTCAAGTTAGGTAATGTGATTCCTCCAGTTTTCTTTCTTTTTTTTTTTTTTTGAGATGGAGTCTCGCTCTGTCGCCCAGGCTGGAGTGCAGTGGCCGGATCTCAGCTCACTGCAAGCTCAGCCTCCCGGGTTTATGCCATTCTCCTGCCTCAGCCTCCCAAGTAGCTGGGACTACAGGCGCCCGCCACCTCGCCTGGCTAGTTTTTTTGCATTTTTTAGTAGAGACGGGGTTTCACCGTGTTAGCCAGGATGGTCTCGATCTCCTGACCTCGTGATCCGCCCGTCTCGGCCTCCCAAAGTGCTGGGATTACAGGCTTGAGCCACCACGCCTGGCCGATTCCTCCAGTTTTCTTATTTTGCTTAACAGCTTTGGCTATTCTGGGTCTGTTGTGTTTCCATATAAATTTTAGCATTGTTTTTTTCTATTTCTGTGAAGAATGTCATTGATATTTTGATAGAAATTGGATTGAATCTATAGATTGCTTTGGGTAGTATGGCCATTTTAACATTATTGATTATTCCAAAACATGAAAATGAAATATCTTTCTATTTTTTGGTATCCTCTTCAATTTCTTTCACCAGTATGTTATAGTTTTCTTATAGATATCTTTCACTTCTTTGGTTAATTCCTAGGTATTTAATTTTATTTGTGGTTCTTGTAATAGGATTACTTTCAAAATGTCTTTTTCACATTGTTCACTGTTGGCTTATAGAAATGCTACTGATTTTTGTATGTTGATTTTGTATCTTGCAACTTTATGGAATTTATTTATCAGTTCTATTGATTTTTTGGTGGAATCTTTAGGTTTTTCTAAATATAAGATTATATCATCTACAAACAAGGTTAAGTTGACTTATTCCTTTTTAACTTAGATACTCTTTATTTCTTTTTCTTTTTTGATTGCTCTAGCTAGGATTTCCAATACTATGTTGAATAATTGTGGTGAAAATGGGCATCCTTGTTGTGTTCCAGATCTTAGAGGAAACACTTTTAGTTTTTCCTCATTCAATAAAATTCTAGCTGTGAGTCTGTTGTAATAGGGCTTTTATTACTTGAGGCATGTTTCTTCTATACTTAGTTTTTTGAGAGTTTTGATCATGAAAGGATATTGAATTCTATAAAATAATTTTCCAGCATAAAATTAAAATGATTGTATGTTTTCTGTCTTTTATTATGTTTACATGGTGTAGCACATTGATTGACTTGCATATGTTGAACCATGAATTCCAGGGATAAATCCCACTTGGTCAAGATGAATGATCTTTCTAATGTATTGGTCAAATTTTGTTTGCTAGTATTTTATTGATAATTTTTGCATTAATATTCATCAGCAATAGTGGTTTGTAGTTTTCTTTTTTGATGTGTGTTTGTTTGGTTTTGGTATCAAGATAATACTGGCCTCTTAGGATAAGTTTGGAAGTGTTCCATCCTCCTCTATTTTTTGGAATAGTTTGAAGAAGATTGGTATGAGTTCTTTTCAAATGTTTGGTAGAATTCATCAGTAATGACTTCAGGTCTCAAGCTTTTCTTTACTGGTAAACTTTTTATTATAGCTTCAAACTTGTTATTGATCTGTTCAGGTTTTGGGTTTCTTCCTGGTTCAGTCTTGGTAGGTTGTGTGTGTCTAGCAATTTGTCCATTACTTCTGGATTTTCCAATTTCATGGCATATACTTGTTCATAGTAGTCACTGATAATCCTTTGAATTTCTGCAGTATCAGTTATAATGTCTCCTTTTTCATTTGTGATTTTATTTATTTGGATCTCTCTCTTTTCTTAGTCTAGCTCAAGGATTGTTAATTTTGTTTAACTTTTCAAAAAACCAATTTTTTTTTGTTTCATTGATCTTTCATATTGTTTTTTCATTTCAATTTCATTTATTTCTGATCTGATCTTTATTATTCTTTTTCTTCCACTAATTTTGGGTTTGCTTTGCTCTTCCTTTTCTAGTTGTTTAAGATGCATTGTTAGATTGCTCATTTGAAGTTTTCCTTTTTTATAATGTAGGCACTGGTAGCTATAAACCTCCCTCTTAGTATCACTTTTGCTATATCCCCTAGGTTTTGGTATGTTGTGTTTCTATTATCGTTTGTTTCAAAAATTTTCTCAATTTCCTTCTTAATTGTTTCCTTGACAAACTGGTCACTCAGGAGCATATTGCTTAATTTCTATGTATTTGTATAGTTTCCAAAATTCCTCCTGTTATTAATGTCCAGTTTTATTCCATTGTGGACAGAGAAGATTCTCGATATTATTTCAATTTTTTGAATGTTTTAAGATTTGTTTTGTGGCTTAACATACGGTTTATCCTTTAGAATAATCTACATACTGAGGAAAATAATGTGTGTTCTGCAGCTCTTGGATGAAATATTCTGTGAATATCGGTTAGATCCTTTTAGTCTGTAGTGCAGATTAAGTCTGTTTTTCTTTGTTGATCTTCTGTTTGGAACATCTGTCTAATGCTGAAGGTGGGGTGCTGAAGTCTCCAACAATTATTATACTGGGGCCTATCTCTCTTTTTATCTCTAATGATATTTACTTTATATATCTGGATGCTCCCTTGTCGGATGCATATATATTTAAAATTGTTATATCCTCTTGCTGAATTTACCCCTTTATGATAATATAGTGACTTTGTTTGTCTCTTATATTTTTGGGTTGAAATCTATTTTGTCTGATGTAAGTATAGTGACTCCTGCTCCTTTTGGTTTTTTATTAGCATGGAATGTCTTTTTTCCATTCTTTTATTTTCTGTCTATGTGTGCCTTTATAAGCGAAGTGTATTTCTTGTAAGCATCAGATCTTGTTTGTTCATCCATTCAGCCAGTCTATGTCTTTTGATTGGAGAGTTTAGTTCATATACATTCAATGTCATTATTAATAAGTAAGGAGTTAATCCTGCCATCTTGTTATTTGTTTTCTGGTTGTTTTATGTTCTTCTCTTCCTTCTTTTTTTCCTTTCTGTTTTTAGTGCAGGTGATTTTTGCTGGTGATATGATTGCTTCTTGTTTTTTGTTTTTTTGTGTATCCATTGTATGTTGTTTGGTTTGAGGTTACCACAAGGCCTGTAAATATTATCTTATAATTTATTATTTCAATCTGATAAAAACTTAACACTATTTGCATAAACAAATAAAAAAGCAAAAATAATGTTTATAAAAACTCTATGCCTTAACTTTATCCCCCAACTTTTTAACATTTTGTTGTTTGTATTAATATCTTATTGAACTGACTATGTCTTGAAAAGTTGTTGTAGTTATTATTTTTGATTGCTTCATTGTTTAATCTTTCTACTTAGTATATGAGTAGTTCACACACTGAGTTACAATATTATAATATTATGTGTTTTTCTGTGTACTTGCTATTACCAGTAAGTTTTGTACATTCAAGTGATTATTCATTGTTCATTAATGTCCTCTTTTCATAATTGAGGTAATCCCTTTAACACTTCTTGTAGGACAGGTCTGATAATAATAAAATTTCTCAGCTTTTCTTTTTGTCTGGAAAGTCTTTATTTCTCCTTCATGTTTGAGGGATATTTTCACCAGGTACACTATTTTACAGTAGACTTTTTCTCCTTCAGCACTTTAAATATGTAATGCCACTCTCTCCTGCCCTATAAGATTTTCACTGAAAAGTATGCTGCCAGAGGTATTGGAGCTTCATTGTATGTTATTTGTTACTTTTCTCTTATTGTTTTTCATATCCTTTCTCTATTTTTGACCTTTGAAAATTTTGATTATTAAATGTCATTAGGTAGTCTTATTTGGGTTAAATCTGCTTGGTGTTCTATAACTTTCTTGTACTTGGATATTTATATTTTTCTCTAGATATAGTAAGTTCTCTGATACTATCCCTTTGAACATGGTTTCTAACCCTATTTCTTTCTCTACCTCTTCTTTAAAGCTAATCACTCTTAAATTTGCCCTTCTGAGGCTATTTTTTAGATCTTGTAGGCATGCTTCATTGTTTTTTATTCTTTTTTCTTTTGTCTCCTCTGGTTATGTATTTTCAAATAATCTGTCTTGAAGTTTACTAATCCTTTCCTTGGATCAATTCTGCTATTAAAAGACTCTGATGCTTTCTTCAATATATCTATTTCATTTTTCAGCACCCAGATTTCTACTTGATTCTTTTAAATCATTTTAATCTTTGTTAAATTTGTCTAATAGAATTCTGAATTTCTTCTCTGTGTTATGTTGAATTTCTTTGAGTTTCCTCAACAAAGCTATTTTGAATTCTGTGTGAATGGTCACATATCTCTGTTGCTCCAATATTCGTCCCTGGAAACTTATTTAGTTCATTTGGCAAAGTCATGATCTGCTGGATGGTCTTGATACCTGTGGATGTTCATCTGTGTCAGGGCATTGAAAAATTAGGCATTTATTTCAGCATTTTCAATTTGGGCTTGTTTTTACCTGCCCTTCTTGGGAAGGCTTTCCAGGTATTTGAAAGCACTTGGGTGTTGAAATCCAAACTGTATCTGCTTTAGGGGGCACCCTAAGCCCAGCAGTATTTTGATTCTTTCAGACACATAGAGGTTCCTTGTAATGATCTTGTGCAAGATCCAGGAGAATTCTCTAGATTACCAGAGACTCTTGTTCTCTTCCTTTACTTTCTTCCAAACAAACAGTGATATAGTTTGGCTGTGTCGCCACCCAAATCTCATCTTGAATTGTAGCTCCCATAATTCCCATGTGTCATGAAAGGGACCTGGTGAGAGGTAATTGAATCATGGGGGCAAGTCTATCCCATGCTGTTCTCATGATAGTGAATAAGTCTCATGAAATCTGATGGTTTTCTAAATTGGAGTTCCCCTGTACAAGCTCTCACAACCAGAGGTTCTTCATGAGGGCCCTGCCCCTGCAGCAAATTTCTGCCTGTACATCCAGGCATTTCCATACATCCTCTGAAATATAACTGGAGGTTTCTAAACCTCAATTTTTGACTTCTGCCCACCCACAGGCTCAACACCACATGGAAGCTGCCAAGGCTTGGAACTTGCACCCTGTGAAGCCACAGCCTAAGCTGTACCTTGGCTCCTTTTAGCCATGGCTAGAGTGACTGGAATGCAGGACACCAAGTCTCTAGGCTTCACAAAGCAGGGGGTTCCTAGGCCTGGTCCACGAAACCATTTTTTCCTCCTAGGCCTCTGGGCCTGTGATGGAAAGGGCTGCTGCAAAGGTCTCTGACATGCTCTGGAGACATTTTCCCATTGTCTTGGTGATTAACATTTGGCTTCTCATTACTTATGCAAATTTCTGCAGCTGACTTGAATTTGTTCTCAGAAAATGGGTTTTTCTTTACTATTGCATCATCAGGCTGCAAATTTTCTGACCCTTTATGCTCAGTTTCCCTTTTAAAATTGAATGCTTTTAACAGCACCCAAGTAACTTCTTGAATGCTTTGCTGCTTAGAAATTTCTTCTGCCAAATACCCTAAATTATCTCCCTCAAGTTCAGAGTTTCAAAAATCTCTAGGGCAGGGGCAAAATGCCACCAGTCTCTTTGCTAAAACATAGCAATGTGTTGGCAATTCAAGACTGTTTCTTCTACCTCTTCTGTGCCTCTTTCAGCATTACAAAGTTAAAATCAGGTACTGTGAGTGTTCACCTGATGTTTGGTTCTTACAAAGGTGGTATTTTTTGTATGCAGATAATTGTTAAATTGATGTCCTTGTGAGGTGTGGCAGGGACAATCAGTGGAGCCTTCTATTTTACCATCTTGCTCCACCTCCAGTCCCTGGTCATTCAATGTAAACTTCCCCATTAATCCTACCCCAGTCCCACTAGACAGTCAAAGCAATGAATAAGTCATTCTTTTGGTATACCCCGCTGTATGTAGTACAGTGCCTTTTAAATATTAATTTATTTGAGTTAATCCATTTTCTGTACCATTTAATTGATGTCTTATCAAAATCAGTGAAAATCCTTGCATGTAGAAAGACAGTGAACATGGTGGAAAATTCATAGGACTGTTAGGCCGAAGATTTGGATTATACCTCAGGCTTCAGTGGATGATTAATTGAGTGATCTTGGTCAAATCACTTATTTTTGTGATCTCTTCACTTATCTGTAATACAATAGGGTTTGAATTATATGATCTCTGATGTCCCTTCTAGTCTACCATACTATAAATCTGTGAATCAGGGTATTTCTGTTTTTTGAGAGCTGTAGGATAAGAGATTTATAGCTTCAATGAAGAGAAATGTGGACATAAGTTGTTTGTGATCTTGACTTAAGACTACTAGATGTTCCCTGAACTTCTTCCAGGTGATATCTGAGGGAAAGACTCAATTCTTTGAGTGTATTAGCTGTGCTCAGAATACAGGCTTGGCCAGGCACTGTAAAGGCAGCACAGTTGTTCTAGATTTGAAAGTGATTTCTAAACAAAGTGCTAAATTTATGATTTAAAGTTTTCTCACTTGTCAAAGTCCACAGGTCTTTCTCCCTGGACTTATCCTTTTTGTTTTACAAGTTATGCCACCTCCAGTTCTTACTATAGGACTACCATTCTTCAGGTCTTCTAAGAGAGAAACTCCTGAAATCATATTTGATGCTCATTTTTATCATTTGTTTTATGAGAAGCCCATCCTGCCCTATCGTGTTGTGGCATGCCAGGTTTCACTAACACAGGCCTCCACACAGGCCTCCATAATAACTGTTTCAGTACTGACCAAGTGGTTAAGTTAAATATTAAAAGCCAGTGCCCTTATGTGAAGGCTGGAATTTAACAAAGAGTCCACCAAGAGTTTTGCCTAGGCTTTTCCTGGGCCTTAAACATGACAAAATAATGAAGGAATTCTTAACAGGACCCATTTAGGATTAAACAAACTTTATTGGGGGTCTGAAGAAACTCCCCAGGCCTCCACAAACAAGTTTATTGGGGTCTAAACTCTGCAGAGTTTCTAACAGGCTTTGATTCCTAGGAAAGTACATCTCTTCCTTAATATGGACCATTTTGGTTCTTGGGCCCTTAATAATCTAAACAAATGAGTCCTCTTTGCCCCAAGTAAAAATGTTTGTAATTTGTTTTACTCCAACAAAGTGCAATAAATTAAGCCTTTGACTTTAGTAAGACAGCTGCTCTTTTTTGTATATTTTTGGAAATTTTCTCATAGTCTTCTGGGAATCAAATTCCAGAATTAAGGCAATCTCTTGAGATTGTTTTAGAGTCCAAATGCCTAAAAGCAAACAAACTACTACCCTCACCATGCTGATCAAAGTTGTCCTGACAGCTCCCCTGATTAGGATTGGTGGAGACATCAGATATACTTGAGTACCTTCCAAGATATTACTTATAAGGAAAAAAGGTTACTTTTTTCTAGATTGGATAAATAGCAACATCAAAATGGATATTTCATTGCTTAGAAGATAATCCTAAGATTTATTCATCTTGCTTCACTGAAATTTTACGCCCATTCCTCACCTTCCCAGCAGCCCCTGGCAAGTGCCATTCTACTTTCTGATTCTATACATTTCACTATTTTAGATATTTCATTTAAGTGGAATAAGTGTAGTATTTATCTTTCTGTGATTGGCTTATTTTGCTTAGCATAACACCCTCAAGGCTCATCCATGCAGTTGCATATTACAGAATTTCCTTCTTTTTTTTTTTAAGGCTGGATTATATTCAATTTTATGCATATATCACCTTTTCTTTGCCTATTCATCAGGACAATCTGCAGAACTATTTACAATAGCTAAGATTTGGAAGCAACCTAAGTGTTCATCAACAGATCAATGGATAAAGGAAATGTGGTACATATACACAGTGGAATACTATTCGGCCATAAAATTAGATCCAGTAATTTGCAACAACATATATAGAACTAGAGATCATTATGTTAAGTGAAAAGTGAAATAAACCGGGAACAGAAAGACAAACATCACATGTTCTCACTTATTTGTGGGATTTATAAATCAAAACACTAGAACTCATGGTTGTTGAGGGTCTTTCTTTCTTTCTTTCTTTCTTTCTTTCTTTCTTTCTTTCTTTCTTTCTTTCTTCTTTCTTTCTTCCTTTTTTTTTTTTTTTTTTTTTTTTTGAGGATGTCTCACTCTGTCACCCAGGCTGGAGTGTAATGGTGTGATCTTGGCTCACTGCAACCTCCACCTCCCATGTTTAAGCAATTCTTCTGCCTCAGCCTCCCGAGTAGCTGGGATTACAGGTGCCTGCCACCATGCCTGGCTAATTTTTGTATTTTTAGTAGAGACCATGTTTCATCATGTTGCCCAGGTTGGTCTCGAACTCCTGACCTCAGGTGATCTGTCTGCCTCAGTTTCCCAAAGTGCTGGGATTACAGGCATGAGCCACTACACCTGGCCTCCATTGAAGGTTTCTAGTTTTATTCTATACCATCTCTTATTTATGGTAAGTGCCCTGTTTTATAAATAAAGACTCCTTTTTAGTTACACTAAATCACTTCTCCTTTAAGAAAGGAGAAAAATTAGTTTAATTTTCTAATGAAGCAAAGACAATATGGGAAAAGCAGCTATAACACAATAGTCTTTGTCCAAGAATGATCTGAGTTTGAATCATTGTTTCTTCACTTAGCTGTGTAACCTTGGGCAAGTTACTTAACTTCTCTGATACTGTTTCTTCACCTGTAAAATGAAGATAATAAAGGAGAAAAGACAACAAAAGGGTATCAGAGAGGAAAAAAATGAAAAATGTGTAGTATTGTAGAATCCAAAGGAGTGGTTTTTAAGAAAGAATGTGGTCATTGGTTTGAAATGTTCCAAAAGACCAAAGAGAATGAGGTTTGTAAAATGGCAATTGGACTTGGTAATTAGGAGGCCTGTGGTGATTTTCTAAGGAGGAAAATGTGGTCTAAAACCAAGCTATAAAAATCCTTAACAGTGGCAGCAGCAGAAGTGTGGACTTGTAAATAAAAACTTTGAGTGATTAGTCAAGGTGCTTCAGGTGAATATTTACTTATCTCAGACATATTTTTGGCAAGGTGGGAGTGAAACAGTGTAGAGTCTGCATATAAATGCTCCAAACAGAAAGAGTTTATCAGGGATCTGTGGCCTGAGTCCAGGTGAGGTTTCTATGCCAAAGTATAGTAAAATCTGGGGAAGCAGTTGAGATTTCCTAGGTAAAGGCAGGTTTTGGTAGTGCTGAAAGAAGCTCTTGAAAAAAAAAAAAGCACACAGTACCATTAAGGAAGGAGTCAATCAGGAAACAAAACTGTCCAGTTGCCTGATATTGGGTATTCTTGGTGTGGAGGAGCAGACTGTACCTTATTTCCCCAAGTGTTGCAGAAAACAGTAATGTAGTTATATTCCTCTTAAAAATACATAGCCATGTATCCGTTCTTAGTGAGTAGAATGAAAGGGAGGTGACCTTATAACTGTGTGGGTAAATGGTACATGAAAAGTTATTAATTGAATTAAATTGAATTGAATTAAATGGATTTTGATTATATGATTAATGGTTTACAGTTTTGTCATATATAAAATGAAATGTATGCTGAACCTTGTTTACCTAAGCCTTAATTACCCCAAACTATTAATTTAATTAATTCAGCTAAATTTACTGAAGTTAAAGTGAAAGTTTAAATAATAGGACTGGAAATGGAGCCTCTAAGTTTAATTTTTTTATCTAGGAAGATTTTGGTAAAGATACTGAAAAGATCAGCTTATATTAAATACTAAGATGTACTAAGAAGAAATCAAACTGGAATTGTAAAGAGCCCACCAGCCTGATTTGAAACTTTAAGTTCTATTCTTCGTAACAAAACAGAAAAATATGGTCTAACCATAGAACTTACTACTTTCTGCCTAGTATTATATTATATGCATTCATTCAAAAATATTTTTCTAAGCCTCTATTTTATCTATTTATGTACTTGGCTTAACACTTCTTAAATGAAACTCCTTAGGACAGGGAGCAGGTTTCACTCATGTTTGTGCTCTCTTAGAGCTTAACCCAGGTCTTGGGACATAGTAAGCCCTCACTAGATGTTACTGCTTGGCATTGAATTGGTGGCAGGGATTATGTGTGAGGATGACACCTGATCTGTGTTTCCCTGGGAGAGATATAGTTATATTTCACAGGACTAGCCTTTGTCTATCACTGTGTTATTAATATCCTCAATTATAGGCAAGGAAAGAGAGTCATTATTTTATGCAGATGTTGTCATCTGGTGAATGGGAGTTAAAAATCTGAATAACTTTGAAAAATTGAGGTATAACTAAGGTGAATGCCAAGTAAATTTGTGTAGTTTATCAAATACCAGTCAAAAAATGTACTGTTTAGTTGCAAGTAGAGCTAGAGAGAGAAGGCGGGAGAGAGAGAGAACAAAAATTGGTGTAAGTGTGAAAAGTATATCAGCAATGAAGTGGTAGTCCTGATTGAACACCACATTGATCACACCTTCTCCCTTTTTAGAAGCTCCTTGTTGTTTACAGGAAAGGGGATAATTCCTGTCCCATTAGATGGTATTGAATGACTTCTCAGGACCCCTTCTGTTACTATAAACCTATCAGCATAATATGAAATTTGATTCTCTTAGGTGTATTCAGTTCTTTGAAAACTTCCAGTAATTCCGGGGCACCCTTTAGAATAAGAAATGGCATGACAAAGAGTAACTTATCAGTGTCCTGGTGTTCAGACTTTCACAAGGGTTTGAGACCAAATATGATCACAAAGTGAGTAATATGAAAAGAGATGACAGCTATGTTCCCACACAACTGTGAGGTGAACCAAGTCACTTTGAACAGGTAATAAAAGGAGTATGTGTCAGGTTACTGAAAACAATTATCAAGCAGAGTTACTCAGTGAAAGGAAGCTACCATAAGAGGCTATAAAAATCTTTGTTTGGGATTGAATGACTTAGTTTTATAGAATGTTAGGATGAAAGAGCACTTGGAGAACATCTAATACCCTCCCTTCATGACCCAGAAAGTTAAAATGACTGCTGAAAGTAACAGACAGAATTAGTGGCAGAGTAAAGCACCTCACTCACGGTCCAGTGCTCTTTTCACTAAAGCATATAATTAAGTTTCAGATTCCACAAAGCCTTTCAATAGACACTGGCACAAGACAAATTCATATACTGCTACAAATCAGGACAGTTAAATAAACTGTTGTGCAAAGGACTGCACAAAAGGCAAGGATTGTTCCATTATTTTTGCTCTTTGTTTACAATATGGGAATATTGTTTGCTGAATTTACAAATCACAAATTTCTTTTTTTCTTATTTATCTTCTGTTCAATCTGTCCTTATCACTTATGCTGAATTATTCTTAAAGCACAGTTTTAATCATATCCTTTCCCTCTCAAAGGTCTCCAGTGGCTTATTAATTAAGCTCTAAGAACTATTCAAGACTACAATAATATTCCCTCCTAACTGCACAGAGTTACTTTCCTGTTGTTTACCATATGTGTATCATGCAAATGATGCTATGAACAGCTCCACCTCTCGTTTTGTCTCTTTTTCTTTGCTCAGGGCATTTTAAGGATGGCAAAATGCTGTTTTGCCATTTATAAAATGCCCTTTGTCCTCATCACTATTATATGTAATTCTAACCATCGTTAAGACAATCTCTTACATCCCCCCTTCCCTAAAAACTTTCCAGATGCTCTGTATTACTTTGAAATACTAGTTATATTAAAGGGGATGGATTAGCCACTTAATATGTATCAATTCTGTGCTAGATATTTGGAAAACAAGACATAGACCTTGCCCACGAAGGGCTTACAGTCTACTAGAGGGAGACACAGGTATGTTAACAAATAAATACACTGCATTATTGCAGCTGCTGTGATAGAAGTTGATAAAGGACACAGAGCATAAAAGTAGTAAATGGGTGCATGCATTTGTAGAAAAGGCTTTATAAAAGAGAGAAGGGTGGGGCATATGGGGAACAGTATCCTAAGTAGGGGGAGAAAGTAGAATGAGCAAGGAATAGAGGTGCAAAGTAGCCTGACATAGTTAAGGAACATCTAACATTTTGATATGGCTAAAATACAAGATGAAAGTTGTATGTTTGTGCATGTGTGTGTGTTTGGGTGTGTGTGTGTCTGTGTGTGATTGGACTTCGGGGCTTAAAAGTGAGATATTAGGTATAAAAGAAATGCAGAAAGTAGATCATAAAGGGTGTTATATGCCATTCTAGATAATTTGAGTTTGTCTTCTAGGGAATTGAAAGCTACTAGAAGATGCAGAGTGAGAAAAGAATACTGATATATAAGGGAAAGAGGAAGTAGAGCTGTAAATATAGTTTGCCCATCCCTGAGTGGTTTAATTTTCTTGATAAAATAAGAGACAATATTATCTGCTGAGAAAAAAAATGGGCTGCAGTAGGGTTCAGCTCATTGAAAGATTGGTGGAGGTTGGAATAATTGACTTTGGAGAATGGGAGAAAAATATGACCAAGAAGGGACTGACGGCCCAATTGAGGTTTGAGAATGTGAATTTTTAACAGCCCCAGTCTGCATGCTTGTGTGATTTATTCCAGCAAGCACCCTGGATGTAGGAGAGAAAATATACAAATGTTTCAATTGATCTAAAACTGGGGGCCACAGAGCAAATATTATTATTATTATTATTATTTTTGAGATGGAGTCTTGCTCTGTCGCCCAGGCTGGAGTGCAGTGGCCGGATCTCAGCTCACTGCAAGCTCCGCCTCCCGGGTTTATGCCTTTCTCCTGCCTCAGCCTCCCGAGTATCTGGGACTACAGGCTCCAGCCACCTCACCCAGCTAGTTTTTTGTATTTTTTTTTAGTAGAGACAGGGTTTCACCGTGTTAGCCAGGATGGTCTTGATCTCCTGACCTTGTGATCCACCCGTCTTGGCCTCCCAAAGTGCTGGGATTACAGGCTTGAGCCACTGCGCCCGGCCCAGAGCAAATATTATGAAAGGACAATGGAGTAAGGAAGTTAAGGATGCTACCAAAGAAGTCCTAGCCAAAGCAATTAGGCAAGGCAAAGAAATAAAAGGCATTCAAATAGTAAAAGAAGTCAAACTATCTCTCTGCTGCTGCTGATTATATACATAGAAAACCTTAAAGACATTGCAAAAAAAAAAAAAAAAAAACCTCCCAGAACTAATAAAAAAATTCAGTAAAGTTTCAGAATATAAAATCAATGTACAAAAATCAGTTGCATTTGTATACACCAAAAACATTTTAGCTGAGCACCAAATCAAGAACACAATTCCATTTACAATAGCCATAAATGTTGAAATAGCTAGAAATTTATCTAATCAAGAAGATTAAAGATCTATACAAGGAGAATAACAAAATGCTGCTAAAAGAAATCAGAGATGATACAAATAAATGGAAACATATTCGATGCTCATAGAATGGAAGAATCAATATTGTTAAAATGGCCATACTGTCCAAGGCCATTTACAGATTTAATGTTATCCCATCAAAATACCAATGTCATTTTTCACAGTTAGAAAAATGAATTCTAAAAATTTATGTGAAACCAAAGAAAGCCTGATTTACCAAAGCAATCGTAAGCAAAAGGAACAAAGCTCGAGTCATCACATTACTCAACGTCAAACCATACTATGAGGCTACAGTAACCAAAATAGCATGATACTGGTACAAAAACAGACACATACCAGTAGAACACAATATAGAACCCAGAAATAAATGTACAAACCTACAACCATCTGATCTTTGACAAAACTGACAAAAATAAGCAATGGGGAAAGGACTCCTATTCAATAAATGGTGCTGGGATAACTGGGTAGCCATATGCAAAAGAATGGACCCTATACCTCTCACTATATACAAAAATTAGCTGAAGATGAATTCAAGTTTTAAATGGAAAACCTCGAACTTTAAAAATACTAGTAGAAAACCTAGGAAATACCCTTCTCATCACTGACTTTGGCAAATAATTTATGGCTAAGTCCCAAAAATCAATTCAAACAAAAACAAAAATAGACAAGTAGAACTTAATTTAACTAAAGAATTTCTGCAAAACAAAATAAACTACCTACAGAGTAAATGTACAGCCCACAGAATGGGAGAAAATATTTGCAAACTGTACACCTGACAAAGGTCTAATATCCAGAATCTATAAGGAACATAAATCAACAAGCACAAAATAATCCAATTTAAAAATGGGCAAAGAACAGGAACAGACCCTTCTCAAAAGAAGATGTACAAATGACCATCAAACATAAAAAATACCCAACATCACTAATCACCAGAGAAATGCAAATTAAAACCACAGTAAAATACCATCTCACAACAGTCAAAATGGCAATTAGTAAAAAGTTAAAAAGATGCTGGTGAGGCTGTGGAGAAAAGGGAGTGCTTACACACTGCTAGTGGGAATGCAAACTAGTTCAGTTGCTATGGAAAGCAGTTTGGAGATCTGTTGAAAAACTTTAAATGGAACTCTATTTGACCCAGCAACCTCACTAGTGGCTATATAGCCAAGGGAAAATAATTCAGTCTATCAAAAAACACATCCATGCACATGTTCATCAAACTGCTATTCACAATGGCAAAGACATGGAATCAACCTAAATGGCCATCAGTGATAGACTGGTTAAAGAAAATGTGGTACATATATACCATGAAATACTATGCAGCTATATAAAAAACAAACCAACATGGATGGAGCTGGAGGCAATTATCCTAAGCAAATTAACATAGGAACCGAAAACCAAATACCGCACTTCCTTGCTTACAAGTGGGAGCTAAATATTGAATGCATATAGACATAAAGATTGGAACAATGGACACTGGGGACTACCTGATGGGGGAGGAAGGGAAGTGGGCATGGGTTGAAAAACTACCTATCGGGTACTGTGTTCCCTACCTGGGTGTTGAGATCATTTGTACCCCAAACCTCAGCATTATGCAGTATACTCATGTAACAAAGTGCACAATGTACCCCTTAATCTAAATAAAAGTTGAAACTATAAAAAATAAAACTAGCAACAATAGAATGCAACCAAAATAATAGTTAAAAGTAAAATTATGAAGAAGTTTAATAGATTGGCAGAACAGGGAGGGCACAAAAGACTTGAAGACTCACTGAAATGTATGAACTGGTGTAGTGGTAAAAGGGATGTGAGAGATCTGAAATCCTATGGGCTTTAGTCAGAGTGTTGTACACTGGAGTTCCAAATTTCAGTTCTGTGGTGATAAATAAGGCCCTGGGCATGGGCATGGAATGAGTAACCAAGATGGAATATGAATGGACATTGTTTCAGATAAGGTGGTAAAAATTGAAGTCAGCATGTTGGGTTGGTTGTTCACATGGAGGATGAAGTTACCAATGTGATCATAGAATTTAGGAGGTAGAAAGGAGAACTGTCTCGGAGGTTGACAGATGATGTGAATAAGAAAGATTAGAGGATGACATAGATGAATGTCTTTTTGCATTATGGTAGAAAAGTAATGATTTAGAGTAGCATCAGCGAGCCAAGAGACAGCTGATAAACTCTGGCTCACAGTATATGGGATGTAGAAAAATAAGCAGCATACTTTTGATAAGAAAGACCAAGGTTAGCTTAAGGCAAGGACATGGTGAGAGAATTCTCTGAAGAGGTTTAGGACATAGGAGAACTTACTCATAATGGAAAGGGTGTTCCAGAAGGCACAGTAAATAAAGGGTTAGAAAGGTCAGATGTGGAAGAATTAGAAGGAAGGAAATACAGTGTATTCTCATGATGTTAGAACCTTGGAGAACAGTTGACTAGAAAGTTGATGGTTCAACCACAGAATTCAAATTTCTGTTTTTACTTAATTTGTCTCTAGCTCTTCTTTGTACTTTTTAAAAATAGTAATTGTATCAGTAGATGGAGCAAGAAGGCAGAATGGAAAGTTCCACCAATTGTCTTCCCTGCAGGGACATCACTTTAACAACCAGCTACAAAAAATCACCTTCATAAGAACCAAAAATTAGGTGAGTCCTCATAGTACCTGGTTTTAAGTTCATATTGCAGATAGAGGCACTAAAAATGTAGAAACAACAGCTTTGAATTACCAATGCCACTACTCTCCTATTCCCTAGCAGTGAATAGGAGTGACAGTGTGGTGGGAAGAGTGTTTCTGTGTGCCAGAGAGGGAGAGTGCAGCAATCGTGAGGCATTTAACTCAGTGCTGTCCTATTAGAACAGAAAAAAAAACTGGATGAAACTCAACTGACACCTGCCCACAGAGAGAACATTTAAACCAGCCTTAGTCAGGGGAGAATTACTAACTCCAGCAGTCAGAACTTGAGTTCCTGCATGTCTCACCACCAGGGGTAAAGTGCCCTGGGGCTCTAAATAATCTTGAAAGGCAGCCTAGGCTGCAAGGACTGCAATTTCTAGGAAAGTCCTAGTTCTAAACTGTGCCCAGATACAGTGGACTAGGGGGACATGTGATCTACTGAGACACCAACCAGGCCAAGGGAGTGCTCATATCATCCTTCTTATCCCAGGCTGCACAGCTTGCAAGTCCAAAATAGATGCCTTCCTTCTGCTTGAAGAGACAAAAGAGAAAAGTGGGGAGGACTTTATCTTGCATCTTGGATGCCACCTCATCCATAGCAGGATAGGGCACCTGTTAGAGCAATGAGGCTCCCTTTCCAGGCCCTAACTCCTGAATGACATTTCTAGACATCCTTGAAGGGAAGGACCCAGTCCTGGCAACACTCATCACTGGCCAACTGAAGAGCCCTTGGGCCTTGAATAACCAGAAATGATATCCAGGTACATTGCTGATGGTCTTTGGTGACACTGAGAGCTGCTGGCTTCCGGTGAAACTCAGCATATTCCAAGCTCTAGTGCTTGAGGCAAGATTCTTTCTGCTTCTGAAGGGAGAGAAAAAAGTGAGGGGGATTTGGTCTTACACCTTATATACCAGCTTGGCCACAGGGAGGCAGACCACCAAATGACCTCTCGGAGTCCTCAAATCAATAATATGGCTCTTGTATGGCATTTCTGTATGTTTCTTGGGCTGGAAGGGAACCTACTGTTCTGTAGGGTGAGTCCCAGGTTGGGCAGCATTGACTACAAGCTGGCTTAAGGGAACTTGGCCTTTAAGGGAACATTGGTGGTAGTCTGACAGTAGTCTCCATGGGCCTATGGTTATGGTGGCCATGGGATGAGGCTTCTCTGCTTTGGAAAGGGGAGGGAAGAGTGGGAAGGACTGAATTTTGTAATTTGAGTGCCAACTCAGGTGCAGTGCAACACACCAGGTAGACGCCTAAGGATTTTGATTCTAGTCCCTGACTCCTGAATGGCACTACAGGACCCACCCAAAGAATGGGGAAACTTGCTACTATTAAGAGAGGGACACAAGCCTGGCTGGGTTTACCACCTGCTGATTATAGATTCCCAAGGGCCTTGAGTAAACACAGACAGTAGCCAGGGAGTGGTTACAACAGGCCTGGGGTGATACTCAGTGCTGTGCTGACGCAGCAGTCACAGTGGTGGTAGCCACAGGGATGCTTGTGTCACTCTACACTCAGCTCTAGGTGGTTCACAATGGAGAGAGGGAGAGACTACATATGTTTGGAAGAAAGTAAGGGAAGAGAACAAGAATCTCTGCCTGGCAATCTGTAGAATTTTTCCACATTTTATCCAAGACCATCAAAGTGGAACTTCTATGAGTCTGCAAGGGTCACAGCATTACTGGGCATGTGGTGCCCCAAGATTCAGATACAGCTTAGATCACACACCCACATCCTTTTGGATATCTAGAAAGCCTTCCCTAGAAGGACAGATACAAATAAGCCCAGACTGCAAAGACTACAATGAATACCAAATTCTTCAATTTGCAGACACAGATGAACATCTGCAAGTATCAAGATCATCCAGGAAAACATTACCTCACCAAATGAAATAAATAAGGCACCAGGGACAAATGCTTTAGCAATAGAAATATATGACCTTTCAGACAAAGAATTCAAACTAGCTGTTTTGAGGAAACTAAAAAAAAAAAAAAAAAAAAAAAAAAAAAAAAAAAAAAAAAAAAAAAAAAAGGAAACAGCAATCTAATACAGAGAAAGAATTCAGAATTGTATCAGATAAAATTAATGAAGAGATTGAAATACATAAAAATAATCAAGCAGAAATTCTGGAGCTGCAATTTAGTATGACAACTGCAAAAAATGCAGTTGGCATACTAAAATTTGCATCAGAGTCTTTTAATAGCAGAATTCATCAAGGAGAAGAAAGAATTAGTGAACTTGAGGACAAGCTATTTAAAACTACACAGTCACAGGAGACAAAAGAAAAGAGAATAGAAAGCAATGAAACAGGCTTACTAGAAAAATAGCTTCAAAAGGGCAAATCTAAGAGTTATTATTGGCCTTAAAAAGAAGGTAGCAAAATACATAGGGGTAGAAATTTTATTCAAAGAGATAATAACAGAGAACTTTCCAAACCTAGAGAAAGATATCCATATCCAAAAAGAATAAGTGTATAGAACACTAAGCAGATTTAACTCAAAAAGACTACCTTAAGGGTTTTAGTAATCAAACCCTGAAGAATCAAAGTTAAAGAAAATATCCTAAAATCATCAAGAGAAAATAAGCAAGTAATATGCAGTGGAGTTCCAATAAATCTGGCAGCAGACTTTTCACTGGATACCTTACAGGCCAGGAGATAGTGGCATAACATTAAGGTGCTGAAGAAAAAAATAACTTTCGGAGGCGGAGCAAGATGGCCGAATAGGAACAACTCCAGTCTCCAACTCCCAGCGCGAGCGACACAGAAGACCGGTGATTTCTGCATTTTCAACTGAGGTACTGGGGTCATCTCACTAGGGAGTGCCAGACAATCGGTGCTGGTCAGCTGCTGCAGCCTGACCAGCGAGAGCTGAAGCAGGGCGAGGCATCGCCTCACCTGGAAGCGCAAGGGGGAAGGGGATCCGTTTTCCTAGCCAGGGGAACTGAGACACACAACACCTGGAAAATCGGGTAACTCCCACCCCAATACTGCGCTGTAAGCATACAGGCATTCCAGGAGAATATATCCCACACCTGGCCGGGAGGGTCCCAAGCCCACGAAGCCTCCCTCACTGCTAACACAGCAGACTGCCGCGATCTATCCTCAAGGCAGCAGCGAGGCTGGGGGAGGGGCGCCCGCCATTGCGGAGGCTTAAGTAGGTAAACAAAGCCGCTGGGAAGCTCCAACTGGGTGGAGCTCACAGCAGCTCAAGGAAGCCTGCCTGTCTCTGTAGTCTCCACCTCTGGGGACAGCGCACAGCTGAAGACCAACAGGGGAAGTAGCGGGAGCCGGTGCAGACGCGAACGACTCTGTCTGACAGCTTTGGGGAGAGCCGCGGATCTCCCAACGCGGAGGTTGAGATCTGAGAACGGACAGACTGCCTGCTCAGGTGTGTCCCTGACCCCTGAGTAGCCTAGCTGGGAGAAATCCCCCACTAGGGGCAGTCTGACACCCCACACCTCACAGGGTGGAGTACACCCCTGAGAGGACACTTCCAAAGGAAGAATCAGACAGGTACACTCGCTGTTCAGCAATATTCTATCTTCGGCAACCTCTGCTGCTGATACCCAGGCAAACAGGGTCTGGAGTGGACCTCAAGCAATCTCCAACAGACCAACAGAGAGTCCTTCTGACTGTCAGAAGGAAAACTATCAAACAGGAAGGACACCTATACCAAAACCCCATCAGTTCGTCACCACCATCAAAGACCAGAGACAGATAAAACCACAAAGATGGGGAAGAAGCAGGGCAGAAAAGCTGGAAATTCAAAAAATAAGAGCGCATCTCCCCCTGCAAAGGAGCGCAGCCCATCACCAGCAACGGATCAAAGCTGGTCAGAGAATGACTTTGACGAGAGGAGAGAAGAAGGCTTCAGTCCATCAAACTTATCAGAGCTAAAGGAGGAATTACGTACCCAGCGCAAAGAAACTAAAAATCTTGAAAAAAGAGTGGAAGAATTGACAGCTAGACTCATTAATGCAGAGAAGATCACAAACGAAATGACAGAGATGAAAACCATGACACGAGAAATACGTGACAAATGCACAAGCTTCAGTAACCGACTCGATCAACTGGAAGAAAGAGTATCAGCGATTGAAGATCAAATGAATGAAATGAAGCGAGAAGAGAAACCAAAAGAAAAAAGAAGAAAAAGAAATGAGCAAAGCCTGCAAGAAGTATGGGATTACGTAAAAAGACCAAATCTACGTCTGATTGGGGTGCCTGAAAGTGAGGGGGAAAATGGAACCAAGTTGGAAAACACTCTTCAGGATATCATCCAGGAGAACTTCCCCAACCTAGTAGGGCAGGCCAACATTCAAATTCAGGAAATACAGAGAACGCCACAAAGATACTCCTCCAGAAGAGCAACTCCAAGACACATAATTGCCAGATTCACCAAAGTTGAAATGAAGGAAAAAATCTTAAGGGCAGCCAGAGAGAAAGGTCGGGTCACCCACAAAGGGAAGCCCATCAGACTAACAGCAGATCTCTCGGCAGAAACTCTACAAGCCAGAAGAGAGTGGGGGCCAATATTCAACGTTCTTAAAGAAAAGAATTTTAAACCCAGAATTTCATATCCAGCCAAACTAAGTTTCATAAGTGAAGGAGAAATAAAATCCTTTACAGATAAGCAAATGCTTAGAGATTTTGTCACCACCAGGCCTGCCTTACAAGAGACCCTGAAGGAAGCCCTAAACATGGAAAGGAACAACCGGTACCAGCCATCGCAAAAACTTGGCAAAATGTAAAGACCATCGAGGCTAGGAAGAAACTGCATCAACTAACGAGCAAAATAACCAGTTAATATCATAATGGCAGGATCAAGTTCACACATAACAATATTAACCTTAAATGTTAATGGACTAAATGCTCCAATTAAAAGACACAGACTGGCAAACTGGATAAAGAGTCAAGACCCATCAGTCTGCTGTATTCAGGAGACCCATCTCACATGCAGAGACATACATAGGCTCAAAATAAAGGGATGGAGGAAGATCTACCAAGCAAATGGAGAACAAAAAAAAGCAGGGGTTGCAATCCTAGTCTCTGATAAAACAGACTTTAAACCATCAAAGATCAAAAGAGACAAAGAAGGCCATTACATAATGGTAAAGGGATCAATTCAACAGGAAGAGCTAACTCTCCTAAATATATATGCACCCAATACAGGAGCACCCAGATTCATAAAGCAAGTCCTTAGAGACTTACAAAGAGACTTAGACTCCCATACAATAATAATGGGGGACTTCAACACTCCGCTGTCAACATTAGACAGATCAACGAGACAGAAAGTTAACAAGGATATCCAGGAATTGAACTCATCTCTGCACCAAGCGGACCTAATAGACATCTATAGAACTCTCCACCCCAAATCAACAGAATATACATTCTTCTCAGCACCACATCGCACTTATTCCAAAATTGACCACATAATTGGAAGTAAAGTACTCCTCAGCAAATGTAAAAGAACAGAAATTATAACAAACTGTCTCTCAGACCACAGTGCAATCAAACTAGAACTCAGGACTAAGAAACTCAATCAAAACCGCTCAACTACATGGAAACTGAACAACCTGCTCCTGAATGACTACTGGGTACATAACGAAATGAAAGCGGAAATAAAGATGTTCTTTGAAACCAATGAGAACAAAGATACAACATACCAGAATCTCTGGGACACATTTAAAGCAGTGTGTAGAGGGAAATTTATAGCACTAAATGCCCACAAGAGAAAGCAGGAAAGATCTAAAATTGACACTCTAACATCACAATTAAAAGAACTAGAGAGGCAAGAGCAATCACATTCAAAAGCTAGCAGAAGGCAAGAAATAACTAAGATCAGAGCAGAACTGAAGGAGATAGAGACACAAAAAACCCTCCAAAAAATCAATGAATCCAGGAGTTGGTTTTTTGAAAAGATCAACAAAATTGACAGACCGCTAGCAAGGCTAATAAAGAAAAAAAGAGAGAGGAATCAAATAGATGCAATAAAAAATGATAAAGGGGATATCACCACTGACCCCACAGAAATACAAACTACCATCAGAGAATACTATAAACGCCTCTACGCAAATCAACTAGAAAATCTAGAAGAAATGGATAATTTCCTGGACACTTACACTCTCCCAAGGCTAAACCAGGAAGAAGTTGAATCCCTGAATAGACCAATAGCAGGCTCTGAAATTGAGGCAACAATTAATAGCCTACCCACCAAAAAAAGTCCAGGACCAGATGGATTCACAGCTGAATTCTACCAGAGGTACAAGGAGGAGCTGGTACCATTCCTTCTGAAACTATTCCAATCAATAGAAAAAGAGGGAATCCTCCCTAACTCATTTTATGAGGCCAACATCATCCTGATACCAAAGCCTGGCAGAGACACAACAAAAAAAGAGAATTTTAGACCAATATCCCTGATGAACATTGATGCAAAAATCCTCAATAAAATACTGGCAAACCGGATTCAGCAGCACATCAAAAAGCTTATCCACCATGATCAAGTGGGCTTCATCCCTGGGATGCAAGGCTGGTTCAACATTCGCAAATCAATAAACGTAATCCAGCATATAAACAGAACCAAAGACAAGAACCACATGATTGTCTCAATAGATGCAGAAAAGGCTTTTGACAAAATTCAACAGCCCTTCATGCTAAAAACGCTCAATAAATTCGGTATTGATGGAACGTACCTCAAAATAATAAGAGCTATTTATGACAAACCCACAGCTAATATCATACTGAATGGGCAAAAACTGGAAAAATTCCCTTTGAAAACTGGCACAAGACAGGGATGCCCTCTCTCACCACTCCTATTCAACATAGTGTTGGAAGTTCTGGCTAGGGCAATCAGGCAAGAGAAAGAAATCAAGGGTATCCAGTTAGGAAAAGAAGAAGTCAAATTGTCCCTGTTTGCAGATGACATGATTGTATATTTAGAAAACCCCATCGTCTCAGCCCAAAATCTCCTTAAGCTGATAAGCAACTTCAGCAAAGTCTCAGGATACAAAATTAATGTGCAAAAATCACAAGCATTCTTATACACCAGCAACAGACAAGCAGAGAGCCAAATCAGGAATGAACTTCCATTCACAATTGCTTCAAAGAGAATAAAATACCTAGGAATCCAGCTTACAAGGGATGTAAAGGACCTCTTCAAGGAGAACTACAAACCACTGCTCAGTGAAATCAAAGAGGACACAAACAAATGGAAGAACATACCATGCTCATGGATAGGAAGAATCAATATCGTGAAAATGGCCATACTCCCCAAGGTTATTTATAGATTCAATGCCATCCCCATCAAGCTACCAATGACTTTCTTCACAGAATTGGAAAAAACTGCTTTAAAGTTCATATGGAACCAAAAAAGAGCCCGCATTGCCAAGACAATCCTAAGTCAAAAGGACAAAGCTGGAGGCGTCACGCTACCTGACTTCAAACTATACTACAAGGCTACAGTAACCAAAACAGCATGGTACTGGTACCAAAACAGAGATATAGACCAATGGAACAGAACAGAGTCCTCAGAAATAATACCGCACATCTACAGCCATCTGATCTTTGACAAACCTGAGAGAAACAAGAAATGGGGAAAGGATTCCCTATTTAATAAATGGTGCTGGGAAAATTGGCTAGCCATAAGTAGAAAGCTGAAACTGGATCCTTTCCTTACCCCTTATACGAAGATTAATTCAAGATGGATTAGAGACTTAAATGTTAGACCTAATACCATAAAAACCCTAGAAGAAAATCTAGGTAGTACCATTCAGGACATAGGCATGGGCAAGGACTTCATGTCTAAAACACCAAAAGCAACGGCAGCAAAAGCAAAATTGACAAATGGGATCTAATTAAACTAAAGAGCTTTTGCACAGCAAAAGAAACTACCATCAGAGTGAACAGGCAACCTACAGAATGGGAGAAAATTTTTGCAACCTACTCATCTGACAAAGGGCTAATATCCAGAATCTACAAAGAACTCAAACAAATATACGAGAAAAAAACAAACAACCCCATCAAAAAGTGGGGAAAGGATATGAACAGACATTTCTCAAAAGAAGATATTCATACAGCCAACAGACACATGAAAAAATGCTCATCATCACTGGCCATCAGAGAAATGCAAATCAAAACCACAATGAGATACCATCTCACACCAGTTAGAATGGCAATCATTAAGAAGTCAGGAAACAACAGGTGTTGGAGAGGATGTGGAGAAATAGGAACACTTTTACACTGTTGGTGGGATTGTAAACTAGTTCAACCATTATGGAAAACAGTATGGCAATTCCTCAAGGATCTAGAACTAGATGTACCATATGACCCAGCCATCCCACTACTGGGTATATACCCAAAGGATTATAAATTAGTCTACTACAAAGACACATGTACACGTATGTTTATTGCGGCACTATTCACAATAGCAAAGACTTGGAATCAACCCAAATGTCCATCTGTGACAGACTGGATTAAGAAAATGTGGCACATATACACCATGGAATACTATGCAGCCATAAAAAAGGATGAGTTTGCGTCCTTTGTAGGGACATGGATGCAGCTGGAAACCATCATTCTTAGCAAACTATCACAAGAAGAGAAAACCAAACACCGCATGTTCTCACTCATAGGTGGGAACTGAACAATGAGATCACTTGGACTCGGGAAGGGGAACATCACACACTGGGGTCTATCATGGGGAGGGGGGAGGGTGGAGGAGGGAGGGATTGCACTGGGGAGTTATACATGATATAAATGATGAATTGATGGGTGCTGACGAGTTGATGGGTGCAGCACACCAACATGGCATAAGTATACATATGTAACAAACCTGCACGTTATGCACATGTACCCTAGAACTTAAAGTATAATAAAAAAAAAAAAAGAAAAAAAAAAAAAATAACCATACAACTGTCTTGGTTGTAAACCTTAGTAGTAAAGTGTTTAGATTTCTACCACAAGATGTATGTTTATTAATAAATTTTGTGCATGAAAAAAAAAAAATAACTTTCATTCATTGTTCAAAATACAAATTTTATCCACTAAAATGAAAACAGAAAAAACAACTTTGCAATGTAAATAATATAACAACAAAAATAACAAAATATCATAATACACAAGGCCAAATCACATCATATACACTCACTACACCCACTCTACCCTACCTTAGCCCTTAATCAAAGGGACAGGGGAATAAAACAAATGTAGCGGAAAGGTAATATAAAGCCATTAATTAAATACCTGGAATTTAGTTTGTAAATGCTAAAACCATTTCTCAAAAATTAAGACAATGCTTTTGATCAGCAGACTAAATTACTACAAATAAAGATAAGTACTTATTACAAAACAACTTGAATCTTTGCATGACTAAAATGTAAAATAAGTAGTGACTTGAAATCCTAGAGTGAACTTTATACAGAAAAGGAATATCTACCTGTAGACACTGAGAACTCTTGGGAGGGGGAAAAGATTTGGATATGGTTATAGTTTCGACTTTGCAAATGATCATTTTTGCAGAATTAGATGGAAAAGATCCAGTGCTTTTTACAGTTCAAACACAGACAAATGC
This sequence comes from Rhinopithecus roxellana, assembly GCF_007565055.1. NCBI lineage: Eukaryota > Metazoa > Chordata > Mammalia > Primates > Cercopithecidae > Rhinopithecus > Rhinopithecus roxellana. The sequence goes on from NC_044555.1 coordinate 50,160,399, forward strand.
TGGTAAGTCTCTTAAAATTAGATTAAAAGTTGGAGTGCTGAGTGATTTTAAGAACCTGAAGCAACAGCATTTCTAAACAATTCTTTTTTTTTTTTTTGGAATTAATGTATTTTATTCATATTTTCCAAAAAAAAAAAAAAAAGGATTGAAACACAAAGGGTTAACAACAAAATTTAATCAATACACTATACTCCATTACCCAAGCTTCTGCTAATTCTGTGTCTGAATCACTGAGGAAACAAAAAGGCTGCATGTTGGAAGAAGAAAAATTCAAATTACTAGCATGGGGAATCTGGACTGGTGAAACGTGTTCAAAGGCTGGTAAAATATTTCTATTTGCAAGGCTATGCTAGATGGCTTATCATAGATTTTGTCATTTGGCAAAAGGAAGAAAAAAGCAGAAAATATTATTTTTGTATGTATTTTTCTGAAAGTACACCTCTTTAACATCTCTGATTACAATTTTGTGGCTCAATGCATATGAAGATTGAAAAAACGAGGATACTTATGAATCCATTTTGGTAACAAAGGAAAGAGATTGCTGAAATGTCTATAGCAGTTTTGAAAGCTGTATAGAAAATGCCCAATTCCCTACTCCTTAGATGCAGGATACTCACTGTCTCTCAATTTCTACTTTCCATTGCTGTTAGCTTCTTGGTAACAGCAGGTGGAATCAGATAGAAATATCTGGCCATGTGTTCTAGAAACAAGTGATAGAGAAGTAAGAAAAACCCTGATGGGGTCTTCAGAAAATTGTTGCTCTGGGAAATTAAATATTGCCCTCTGGCCCTGTACCAACCACATCTTTTTTTTTTTTTTTTTTTTATTACTACTATACTTTAAGTTCTAGGGTACATGTGCATAACGTGCAGGTTTGTTACATATGTATACTTGTGCCATGTTGGTGTGCTGCACCCATCAACTCGTCAGCACGCATCAATTCGTCATTTACATCAGGTATAACTCCCAATGCAATCCCTCCCCGCCTCCCTCCTCCCCATGATAGGCCCTGGTGTGTGATGTTCCCCTTCCCGAGTCCAAGTGATCTCATTGTTCAGTTCCCACCTATGAGTGAGAACATGCGGTGTTTGGTTTTCTGTTCTTGTGATAGTTTGCTGAGAATGATAGTTTCCAGCTGCATCCATGTCCCTACAAAGGACGCAAACTCATCCTTTTTTATGGCTGCATAGTATTCCATGGTGTACATGTGCCACATTTTCTTAATCCAGTCTGTCACGGATGGACATTTGGGTTGATTCCAAGTCTTTGCTATTGTGAATAGTGCCGCAATAAACATACGTGTGCATGTGTCTTTATAGCAGCATGATTTATAATCCTTTGGGTATATACCCAGTAATGGGATGGCTGGGTCATATGGTACATCTAGTTCTAGATCCTTGAGGAATTGCCATACTGTTTTCCATAATGGTTGAACTAGTTTACAATCCCACCAACAGTGTAAAAGTGTTCCTATCTCTCCACATCCTCTCCAGCACCTGTTGTTTCCTGATTTTTCAATGATTGCCATTCTAACTGGTGTGAGATGGTATCTCATTGTGGTTTTGATTTGCATTTCTCTGATGGCCAGTGATGATGAGCATTTTTTCATGTGTCTGTTGGCTATATGCATGTCTTCTTTTGAGAAATGTCTGTTCATATCCTTTGCCCATTTTTTGATGGGGTTATTTGATTTTTTCTTGTAAATTTGTTTGAGTTCTTTGTAGGTTCTGGATACTAGCCCTTTGTCAGATGAGTAGATTGCAAAAATTTTCTCCCATTCTGTAGGTGGCCTGTTCGCTCTGATGGTAGTTTCTTTTGCTGTGCAGAATCTCTTTAGTTAAATTAGATTGCATTTGTCAATTTTGGCTTTTGTTGCCATTGCTTTTGGTGTTTTAGACATGAAGTCCTTGCCCATGCCTATGTCCTAAATGGTATTACCTAGGTGTTCTTCTAGGGTTTTTATGGCATTAGGTCTAACATTTAAGTCTCTAATCCATCTTGAATTAATTTTCATATAAGGAGTAAGGAAATGATCCAGTTTCAGCTTTCTACTTATGGCTAGCCAATGTTCCCAGCACCATTTATTAAATAGGGAATCCTTTCCCCATTTCTTGTTTTTCTCAGGGTTGTCAAAGATCAGATGGCTGTAGATGTGTGGTATTATTTCTGAGGACTCTGTTCTATTCCATTAGTCTATATCTCTGTTTTGGTACCAGTATCATGCTGTTTTGGTTACTGTAGCCTTGTAGTATAGTTTGAAGTCAGGTAGCGTGATGCCTCCAGCTTTGTTCTTTTGACTTAAGACTGTCTTGGCAATGCAGGCTCTTTTTTGGTTCCATATGAACTTTAAAGCAGTTTTTTCCAATTCTGTGAAGAAACTCATTGGTAGCTTGATGGGGATGGCATTGAATCTGTAAATTACCTTGGGCAGTATGGCCATTTTCACGATACTGATTCTTCCTGTCCATGAGCATGGTATGTTCTTCGATTTGTTTGTGTCCTCTTTTATTTCACTGAGCAGTGGTTTGTAGTTCTTCTTGAAGAGGTCCTTTCCATCCCTTGTAAGTTGGATTCCTAGGTGTTTCATTCTCTTTGAAGCAATTGTGAATGGAAATTCATTCATGATTTGGCTCTCTGTTTTTCTGTTACTGGTGTATAGGAATCTTGTGACTTTTGCACATTAATTTTGTACCCTGAGACTTTGCTGAAGTTGCTTATCAGCTTATGGAGATTTTGGGCTGAAACAATGGGATTTTCTAAATATACAATTATGTCATCTGGAAACAGGGACAATTTGTCTTCTTCTTTTCCTAACTGAATACCCTTTATTTCTTTCTGTTGCCTGATTGTGCTAGCCAGTATTGAGACCGCGCTGGGGGTGGTGAAGAATGAACAGACACAAGAGACAAAGACAAACAGAGAACATGGCGGCCGTGCGCAGAGCCTCCGCCTCACTTTATTTATACTCCATAAACCTCACGTCAGCAGAAATAACACAATGCAAAGAAACTTTGTCTACCCAGATGTAACCTTCTGCTTAGTTCCTTGTCCCTAGGCTCTTCCTTTTTTGTCTGCCTTCTTGGCGCCTACTGGAGTTCATTAAAAGTTCAACTGGAGATACTGTCCTTGAGCCCTATCTATTCTTAGCATATTGTTTTCAATGGTCCCTGCATTTCCCCCTTTTTGTTTTGCCTCAATCTTAGAAAGGTAGCCCATACTTGTTCCTGTTTTTTCCTTTGTTTTTGGATGCGACGGAGGGAGCATCGGATTACCAGGAGAAGTAGACTCAATCCAAGCGCCCAAAGCAATATACTTTCAGAGATTGTAGAAATCTATGTTTTCATCTGGGTCCATGGATTAAGAGCAGCAAGGCATTGACCCAGCTCCTGCATAGTAACTGCTCCAGACAATACATGTAATTGTTGTTGAAATGCTTCGGAAATGTTTTGAGTGAGTTTTTGGATGTCCACACTAATATTTTTATGGCCTATTAATAGTTTTCGGATTTCGGTCCAATTTTGAGAGATATTAAAAGGCACAGGTGTTACGCAAAATTGAGTGGAGTTCCAATCACATTGTAGTGTTATCCGAGTACTGAGGACAGTGAGCTGATCTCCAAGCCACGTTAAGGCTTGTTCCACGTTGTCCAATCTTTTAGCGAGTTGGGAGTCAATGTTCCGTTGTTGTAGCCACAACCGGTGAGATTGTTCATGCCATTGCTGTACAAATTCAGCATTTTGTATGCTTTGATGTAGCGCGAGCCCTGCCACAGCCGCAGTGGAGGCAATGGCAACAAGGCTCATCACCAAGGCAATTATAAGTCCAAGGGCACGACGGGTCCGCTGAAGGGAAGTCCAAATATAAGTCTCAAGAGGTGATGTCCCCCACGGTTGTGTAAGGTTCACAGGTAGCCAAATTTCCTTATGAGCCCTGAGGATATAAATATCCCCTGTAAAACTGCACCACCAGGAATGATTGAGGCAAGACAAAAATGTACACGTATCTTTACAATTAACAATCCCCGTATCATTATCCCACGTTAAGTTCCCCGCTAATAATAAGTAAGGCTTTCGGACACAAGCAATAATATATCGGGAGGTATTCCGATGTAAGTGAATATGAAAGGAGCTCTTTGGGTTAGAAAGATTAAGGGACATATTTCCCACAAAAGTACTAATAGCATCACCTGCAGCTAATAACTTCCAAAGATGACTCTGTATTTGTAAAGAGTGTTTAAGATGAGGCATAGGTGGCGACAAGCCTCCTTCATGCCATACCAAGGTCTAATTACCATCAGCGGCAATACTTTTATTTATCCGGTGCCATTTCAAAGGCATGTGACTAAATTTTGTTTGAAAATCACCATGCACACTCCAATCAGTTACTTGCAGCCCATTGTACTCTATTAAAATCCGGGACTTAGTTCCCCAACAGTGCTGCCACTCCAGCACCTCAATATTAGGGGAAACCTCTGGGATAGGACAAAAAGGTAAGGAACTAGGAATAGTCTCATTACTATATACAGTATGGTTATATTGAAAGCTTCTAGTTCTTGTGTGTTGAAATGTGTAGTTGTAGTGGAAATTCATATAGGAATGGGTCTCTTGTGTTACCCAACAGAGCCAAGGAAACCAGGAGGGAAGGCTTCAGGGTGCCACAATATGGTGTCAGACTGCAATCACAATACGCACTATCTATTACCCCATGGAAACTAAGTTTTATGGTTTTTTGAATAAAACAGAAATTGATCCCCCTCCCCCATTTTAAACTCAAGATAGTACGTTTTCTTACCTGAGGGTTTTTTTTTTTTTTTTTTTTTTTTTTTTTTTCGGAAACCACCCTCAGGGCCTTCCCATATGCTATCAAGGAGCTGAAACTTACATATCCTGCTTGGGAATGAGACATCAGGGGACCCTTTGCCCATTTACGATTTGCCTAACTGATCTCTGCTTCCTGTGACAAAATTATCTTTCTAACTCCTCTGTACTTCCTGTTCCCAAAATTTCTTCCTTGCTGTATTAAACCCGCTAATTTCCGTTGCAGGGGAGAACCGTTTGTGAATGTGGCCCATCTCCACCGCTGCAGCACCGAATATGAAGGCCTGTCCTGCAATACTTTGTTAGTGCTTGGCTTTATGTGTGCTGAGCTGCAGGATCTACACTTAATCCCTGGCATTTCAGTTAACGAAGTTCTCCGCGGCTTACCTGTTTTCGTTTATTGTAACCCTGAATCAAATTGATCCCACAACTCTGAGTAACTTGACAAAGTCTAGGAGTCACTTGTCACCACGCTTACCGCTGAGTTTGCCAGCTCCCAAGGCCCTTATATGCCAGTGAACTTCTCTAAGAGCCATAGGTAAGATTTTCCTTTTCATAAAACGCTAGTTTCTCTTTGTTCTTCCACATATTGAAAGACACTGAGTTTTCCCGTATGCCCATTTGGCAATATTTCTTTGAAAATAAACATTAAATTTAGAGATTCAATCTCTACATTTTTAGACTCAGTCGTTTACTCTAATTCTCTGTATTAAAGACATTCCTGCTTAGCATTTATAGTGGCTTCTTCTGTGTTATATGAATGCACTGAAGCCATAAAACTAGACTCCTCGGTGTATGATCTCTGTCTTTAGTAAATTAGGCGGGGCTTGCTATGTCTGTGCTGTGGGGCTGAGAAAGAGAAACGCATTCGGGTTTGTAGAGTGACTTCATGTCCCCTTCTACCGACCATCAGAGTGTGGCTGCATATGAGGAAACACTCTCAGCCCATGCGAAGCTATTCAGGAGGCGCAGAGCGGGGCGCCGCCCAAGCCTACACATCTGCTTCCCTGGGGGTTTATGATCGATGTGTTGTACACTGTGGGAGGTTTACTATTACCCTGTTGACAGTAAAGTTGCCAAAATCTCAGGCTGCGGCTGCTGATGGTGTGTGAGGTGAATTCTGTCCAGATCCACTGCCGTGAACTTGAGGGACCCCACTTGCAAAGTGGATGGAAGCCTTATAGATCAGGAGCTTAGGAGCTTTCCCCGGTTTCTGCTGATACCAGGCTAACCAGCTGCTATACCAATGACTGGTTGGCAATGCTGGCGACCTCTGGTCTCATACAGCTGCAGACAGGGAAGCGTGGAGTCTGGGTCATCGGATGGTCACATCTGGCATATGAGATTGAGAACATAAAACAATGTCCACACACTTCTCATGTAGTAAGAAAAATTCCCTGGGACTAGCCAGGCGGCAGTACTTGACCACACTGGGCTAAGTAAACTGCTAGTGATTCTGTTCCTTACCTGGGAGCCGAGCCGCAGGAGCCCAGGAGCTGAGCGGGGACTCAGTCCATGCTGGTCTTGAGTGGCTTATGCTCCTAAATGAAGGTGCCCACCCTTTAAATTAATCAGTCTTCCGGACAGGCGGGGTGTGCTACTGGGAACATGCAAATGGCAGGTGATGTGGCAGGCTGGGCACAGACGCCCGACTGGCTCTCTCAATTAACTCAACAGTGGCTCGTTTTGACCCCGGTGTCCCAGGTCAGACCAGGGTGCACAACTTTTTTGCAGAGAATGGGTTTCACTAGGGATAGTTTTGATAAACATTTTTTTTTTAGGCCTTTTTTTCTTGCCCAATTGAATTACTCCTCAGGATGTCAAGGTACTAACGTGTTTCATTGGTTGTGTATGGGGATATTTAGGCGAAAATTCTTGTTGTAGGAAACACATAGACAACTGTTAGACCGAGGTTTCTCAGGTTTCTAAAGACTATCATTGATTCAGTTAGGAAGGCGTAATTGTGCTATGCTCGCAACCATTTCGTGAGTTTGACATTTTCCGTTCTAAAAACAATTACATATAAAATTTATTGACCTGATGCTATATATTTGTAAGTGTTAGGTAATTGTTTATGCCATGTCTTAAACAGATAGATCAAACAATTTATTTACCGATACAAAAGATGATACCGTTCTTCTTCAATGAATGCAACCACTCACAGACCCACCATATCAAGAGAGGACAGGTCTTTTTAATACCCAGAGACCACAAAATGGACTGCACCTATGTAGAACTTTGCCTCCTAACTTCAAGTACTAATAGATTACTTTTGACGGAAAGACTTAGTGAAAAACAGTTGATTAACACTTTTTTTTAGGTTTTTTTATATATTAGACCCATTTTTCAACAAAGTATGATACAGAAAAAAATGTTATTAAGCGAAACCTAAAATGCGAAAAATATATTTATACTTATTACGTGCTTTGCTCAAGGTGACACACACAGAAGAAAATATAAGTGGATTTGCAATTCAACCCAAGTTATTCAAAGGTAACTTGTTACCGTGTTGACTGTAGCAGTCCCCATTGTCATCTAGGGCTTTTCCCTTGCTGTACCTCTGGTGACTTCCAATGACCTATCTAGTCTTTGTTCTTTATGCTCTTGAGCAGAGAATGCCTGCATGATTTCGGCCAGATGGCCTGGAATATGTATCTCTTAGGAAAGTTTTATGGTTTCACTGTGTCCTCCAGAGAATCCCAAAGTTCCTTCTCAGTGTTTATAGATTGCCAGGTGGGGCCCTATGGGATGTGTTAGGCCATGAGCGTGGAGTCTCTACTAGTGGAATATATCAGCCACTATAAACAATATTATAGGGCTGGATCTCTCCATCTCTTGCTCGTTGAATGTTAAGACATGGCCCTCTCTTGTGAAGAACTCAATGCTCCAGGCATCACTTGATGAGCAGCGCCAGCAGGGACGTGAGGGTTGATTTCCACTTATCTGAGTCGGTGGTTGTTGTTGATGTGCTTTTACCATTCATCTTCGTTCCCTCCCTCCCTCCTCTTTCCTCCCAGTGTAAAATTTGCTACATAACAGGAATCCTGATTGCTGGCCGGACCCAAACTAAGATAGTAAAAAAAAAAAAAACTCCTATCTTGGTATGGGGGATTCTTATATGAATAGTTACCATTTCGCATCTTTGGTATGTAGAGGAATATTCGGAAAGACCTAATTTTTTTTTTTTCCTAATTATTAGTTGAATTATACTGTGGTTTTTTATTTTTTTTTTTTTTTCTTTGTGTTTTTAAACACAAAAAAATAAGTTGCAAGCCACCAACCTACAGAATGGATCCTCTTTGCAGAGAGAACATCGAAGAATCTGAAAAACTAGGTTAGCCATGACTGGCAGGTGAGTTAGATTGTGCCTCATATCTCTCTCCTCCCTTGGGGTCAGACACACTGACCAGCATTATCATTACAACCATAGATCTTTAGTAGACAAAACAGACGGCTTTGTAGCAATACGATACCAATTCCAACATGACAGAGATTAGGCCCTGAAGAAAATATACATATTTTCCCCTAAAAATCCTTCTTTGACATCTTGTGAAGTGGCCCTCGCCCAAGCCTGCCTGTGGTGGGCCCATTTGCATTCTGCAGAGAATCTCCTCTCTTCACTTGTCTTTTCCAAAGACGTCTGACATTTCTTCCAAAGTTGACAACACCATCTCACCTCAGGACTTTATTTGCTCCCCATAGGATTATCTGATGACAAGACCTTGGCTTCAAAACCCTCTTATTAAACTTCACGTCTTCTTCTAATGAATCAACTCTTTAGGCAGAGTAATTCTTCAACCAGGTTGCAATCAGGAAAGCTTTGAAGGCCACCTGTGACTGGAAGCCCTGCTTCAAGCCTCTCCCACTTTCAGAACCAAACTAATGTATAGCTGAATGTATTGACTTATCTTTCCCGTTATTTTCTTTCCCGTAAAATGTATAAAACCAACGTGTAATCCAACCACCTTGGCACATATTGTAGGCTCCTAGGATGTGTCACAGGCCCATAAGCCTTATCTTTGGCAAAATAAACCTGTATTGATGAGACATGTCTAGATAGTGTGTTTATACTGGGTCACAAAATTTAAAAAATCCTCTAAAAACTCTCTGCCACATCCATAAATCTATTAGAGACCAGTGGAGTGGATACCTCAACTCAATCAAAACTTTAAGAACAGACAGATTCTGTACTTCGATAAAGAGGAAACCATTGGAATAGGGTCCTTAGCCCTGGGGCAAGAAAGTTCCGGTGGCAGTCCCTGAGAGCCTCCAGGCACTGGCCCAGCACTGTGGGGGAAGCATCTGCTCTCCTGAGCAACAGGGCTGAGGACCTGATAGGAAACCACCAAAGGACTGCCACACAGGGCTTGCCCTGCGTGGCTTGAGGAAGGAAACTGCTCACAATTCAGAAGATGACCTGCATTAAGCATATATCTCCCCAGCCTGACAAAAGTGAAAGTTCAGGACCACGCCTTAGGCTAGGGCGGGTTCATGGGCTGTCTACTTCAGCTCTGTCCTTCTGGTCCTGAAGACTGGGACCCTGGTGGAGACCCAAAGACGGAGGGTCGCAAATGTCCTCAAAGTCTACTCAGCCAGGACTGTTCTGCTGGAGAAAAAAAGGAACACAAACTACAAAACACTAACAACTAAACATAAATTATGGTGTATTTGTATCTGCATTTGTAACCTAAACTACATATGGAAATACAAAAATATTTTAAATAAGTTGTTTAGATATTATAGATACATTGTATCTGATGAATAAAATATGACGCACATTTATATATAAAGATATATAACTTATTGCTAGTGAAGGTTATAATAATTTAAACCTTTAATTACATTGAACGTGAACACACTGAACCGAGATGGTGCACCACTATGGCCCCTCCTCACTCAGGGCCTAACCTCAAAAAACTCAGGACCCCTTTCATGTGCCCCCCCTGGGCCATAGCAGCAGGCTGCCCATTGCTTGAGTTCGTGCTTACCTGCGGGCTATCTGCAGAACTAGGGCAACAGATAGTCTGCCCGGAGGATGGTAGTTTGTACCCTGAAAGAGTGACGTATGTCACAGGGCTCAGCATAGAAACAAGTCCCTCTTTGGTCCTTACTGTGCACAAGTCACAGCACCATGTTGGCTCAAGGCTGCCAGTTGGTCACCTTGTAGATAAAAGACCCTCCATGACTCATTCCCAGCTCCGCTTTCAGATGTTGGGGTGAGTCTCTCTGCCCAAGCTTCATGGAGGAGTGTATGACCAGCGCGTGGGACTCTGTACAAGGGCCTATGTCAGTCCCATTGCACAATTCCTCAATACTATGCCATTTTACTGAGTGTCCTGTGGTTCCAATAATCCACAACTTGGCAACCTGACCTTCCACAAGATTCACAGCGTGGGGTGTCAGACCTAGGGTCTGCATGTGCTGGCCGCATGTCTGTAAGAGAACACAAGGCGTGGCCGCCCATGTCGAAGTGTGGATGAATTCTTCATCATGAATTCGGGTAGGAGGGGAAGAAAAATCACTGACAGCTCAGTGCAGTGACGCCCACAAGATACCTAGAGGGTGCCATCGAGGGAGGTGGGAGGGGGTGTGAGACAAAGAGGGGGGGAGTTAGAATTCAGAGGTGTCCCCCAGCCTATACCCTGAGAACATTGCAGGACTAGCAACACTGGCCCCGGGGAGAGTTGTTGCTAGGGAAAAGAGTGGTGCGACAGGAGGGGGATGCCGGGAGCACATACCTTTAGGCATATTGGTTTAGTGTGGCCAGAGTGACATCTGTTCAGGCCCAGAGCTTATAAACTGTGAGTGTCCAACGTAACATTTAGATCAGCACTACTGAAACGATTTTTTTTTTTTTTTTTGGGACGGAGTCTCATCTCACTTGTTGTCCAGGCTGGAGTTAGAGTTGCCTCGGATCTCGGCCACTGAAAGCTCCGCACTCCTCGGTTACGCCATTCCCCATGGTCTTCCCGGTAGCTGGGATCTGACAGGCGGCCGCCACCTCCCGACAGCTACAGTTTTTTTTTTTTTTTTTTTGTATTTTTAGTAGAGACGGGGTTGCTACGATGTTAGCCAGGATGTCTCGATCGATCCTGACCGCTCGATGTATCGCCACCCGTCTCGGCCTCCCAAAGTGGCTGTGGATTAAGGATCTTGAGCCATCGCGCCGGCAAAATAATTTTTCAAAGGAGGTGAAAAGTCTGGAAATTTTCTAACAGCAAAAATGGACAAAAAGAATGTTTTTTCTTAGCCCCCACACCCGCTTTTGCCTGGGACCTATGACTTTGTCTTCAGGTAGCTGAATCGTGATGAGTTTTTTGAGTTGGGCAGTGAATACAGGCAGGGCCAGGCTGTGTGCTCTGTGTTGCTGTGGAGGACGGGGCGGACCCTCCTTCAGTGTCAGTGATGCTGGGGAGTCGAGGGAAGACTCAGCATGGAGGCTGCCTGTGAGTCGCCCGCCGCAATGCTGTTGCGACAGCGATTCATCTCACAAGTGTACTCGGATTGCATGGATGGCCCCAAACATTGGGTCAGGACTAGAAAGGACAAAGCTTTAGGGATGACAATGTGGGATCATTGTACTCTGAAGTTTCAGCGCCACCATATAAATCATATGGAAGAGACAGGATCACAAGGTTGCTGATTTTCTTTTGCTATTAAAATTATCCCTCTGACTCAGTTTCCCTCCAGGATGTACAACTGATATTAATCGTAACCAAAGTCAACTGTTTTTAATTCTTGTTTTAGTAACTGACAAACCTGTGTGCAGAGTCCTAAGGAAGTGGGAAGCCAGCATGACATCATTCCTATGGTAAAGCAAGGAAGTGACTGTGGATGTGGAACAAATGTGAGTTTCATGACACATCTCCAGAGCCATGGGAATGATTGGGGGGAACCTGCAGTCATTCATTTCCATGCCCAAGATGAGGAGGACACCTGGATCTGTGTTCTTCGGATGACACTCTAAACACTGGGCCCACATCTGAAGTCTAGTTCACACTTCTTTTCTGTGCTAGAGGGACTCTCTCACCCTCATATACATAGTATGTATGTATACTTTCTGCATCGGACAGTCTGTGATACATACCAGTTTGTTTCTGCTAAATTACATCAACAGTGTCAGTTATGAGTTCTTCCATAAGTGTTTACTGCCTATGGGTGGCTCTTCCAAAGAATGGGCCAGAGGTGGAGCTGTGAAACTGTAGCTTGGATGGAACAGCTGTAAGTTTCAAAAATAGTGGTAAAAAAGTGGTGACCATAATATTACAAATTAGTTTGGGCTCTGGCTGTGCTGCTGGTAAGCTGCGAAGGAGTCTAAGTTTGGTTTTGTATTAGATTTATTTCAATAGTAAAGCAGCCAGAGTATAGTGCACTTCATTTTGAATGTGCAAGTAAATTAAGTTTCCTGGTGTATTCATTGTCCGGATTGGAATGATAGAATATTTCACCATTCCCTGTGCTTCTCATGGGACAATCTTTTACGTATTCACTGCTCCCACACCAACAAAGTAAACTGTCTTCTGACATCTACACAATCTTTGGTTTTCCTGTCTTAAACTTCAATAATAGCCATTAAGGTGATTATTTCATCTTTTAGCTTGGCTATTATTCCTTACTATTTTTGCAGGCCGTCATTTTCCATGGACTCGGGTCATCATGATGTCATGTTCTTAATTATGAAGGATTTCTCTCAAATGTTTTATGGACATAGCTGCTATGAAGAATTTATTTGTTCACCAAATTATTTTTGCTTTCTTTTAGTTTGAAGGATTATTTTCACCTGGATAGATGCCTGGTGCGCTTTTTTTCCCAAACATTTAAATATGTCATTTATGCTTCTAGCTCTATTGGCCCAATGACAAACTTAGCCAATGGACTTGTTTGTGTGTCTCTGTTAATTAGTGTCTGCCTTTTATTGATTGTATTGAAGATTTTTTTCTTTGGCTTTAAAGTTATAATAATGTGTCCGTATTAATTTCTGTGACTGTGAAAAGGGTTTTTATTGAATTTTTCTTATCCGAATATTTTTTACTCTGGTTGACAAAGTTTTGTCATTGTTTCTCCAATACTTTTTCAGCCACTTCTCTGTCTCTCTCTCCTTTGTGACTCTCATTACACATTCTTTTGTATTCACTCGCTTGAGCGGTAATCTCTGAAGTTTCTTCCTTTTTCTAAAAATTTTCGTTATGCCAATGATCCATTCCTCTATTTTCAAGTATAATGACTTGTTCTGTATCTCACTTTGCTATTAGACCTAGCTAAGAAGTATTTAAATTGGATTATGTACTTTTATTCTAGAGTTCCCATTGTCATTTTTAGTTACTTTCCATTTCTTTTCTTGAGGTCATTTGCGAATCTTCTTTTTTAAATATTTTTTTTTTTTATGTCAATGTCATAGTTTAAAAACATAAATTTATTGTACATCTGCATAACGCTCTGTATCTTGCTAAAGCCCAATACTGGGACAGTAGAATTCAACATGCATTGGCTGTTTCCGTGGTTATTATTGTGGTTGTTCTTTAGTTTTGTTCCTTCAATATAGATCATACCCTCAAGTTTTTTTTTCACGGATTTTTTAAAACGGAAAACGGTACACTTTTGACGATGTATAGTACCTCTTTAGATTGGGGTCTTAATTTAATTTTATGTTTTTTAAGAAAACAGAGTTACACTCTGTCACCCACGGCATAGAGTGTGGTGTTCTGAGATAGCTTGGCCACAGTTTGCAAATCTTGGGCTCCAGCGATCCTTAGCTTCATCTTCCTGTGTAGCTGAGCCTATAGATGCATGCCACACTCTATGCTCATTTTTACAAAAAAAAAAAAAATTGTTAGCGATAAGGGTGTCACTATTTTGTCCAGCCTGGTCTTGAATCCATCTTCAGTAATCCTTCTGCATCCGCATCTCAAAGTACTGGGGATTACAGGCTTTGAGTTCCCATGTCAGGCCTGATTTGTTTCATTTTTTCTGATATTAAAAAATTTCTCTTAGTTTACTTGTCGAGAACTTACTGATAGTGCCACGACTTCATGAATTTGGAGTTAAGTATTTTTTGACTTCGATGTGTGAAAGTGATATACCATTCAAGTAGAAATCGTAATTTTGTAGTAATTCAAAAACTATCCATCTTCTCGTTCAATAGGGTATTCAATAAATTTGCATGGATACTCAAACCTTTGTACGATAAGTTTCGTTTAAAAAAGGTTGCCCTTATTGTAAGTAATGTACAGTGTACTGGAGAAACATTAGGATAGGTAGGTGAGCTAGTGGATTCATATTAAATGTTTTACTGCATGATATTGAAAAATCTTATTATCACATTGATGTTTAAACCACTGAATATCTCTGCTTCTTTATTCTAATATGTAGTTTGATTAAGAGGACTGACTATGTATCTGCAAGCTAGTGGTCACCCTGATATTGAGAAGTTTTGATCAATATCTGGAGACTACAAATCTGGTCTTTCTGTCAATGCACTTGTTGTAGTTTAAACAGCACAGGCAAAATGCGAGCCAGTTCTTACCTCCCTTGGTTTTACTTTGCCTCAGGACCACTCCTGGGTCTAATCACTCATAATCTATAGCTTCTACGTCACCAGGAATATGGCGAGATCTGTTTCGCATTATGGCTCTATCTTATCCAGGAATCTGCTACTTACTGTCGCAGATGTACTACTTGCCCCAAACAGGGCATATCTTGACATAGTAAAAGTGTGGCTTTTCCTGTTTTCATTTTCTATGGAGTTCTCCATGTTTAGCTGGAAACACTGAAGAAGTCTACTCCTTGGCTTACTCAAGTTCACTTCCATTGGGCAGCAAGCTGCTTAGCTTTATTTGCTATCTCATATTGAGTAAAACCCAGTTCTGTAATTCATGCTGGACTGAGCTGGGGTAGAAAGCATGCTATCACAGCAAAAGGCTACAGACTTTTTCTGTCCTTACTCAAAGCACTGGTCTTTTTTTTTTCTATAAAAGATATACATCTTTAATTATTTTTGCTTCACAATTTTCAGAGTGCTGAAATAGTTTTGATTTTTAGTGTGTTATTTTATGTGTGTATTGTTAATCTTAATTTTGCACAGGAAGGTTTATTAAACTCTTTATGATGCCATAAACAGAGATGCTTCTAAAATGCATTTAATGACATATAGCCACGCTGAAATGGAATGCGAGTTTATTCACTACAAAGTAATTTGGACTTGAGACTTGAACTCTGCACCCTCAGTTTAAGAAAACCAAAGGTTCTAACAAATAGAGAATCCTGATCCCTAGTTTTAAATTCATGAGGAACACACTGTTATTTTACAGAGGCCTTCTTTGTATTCTAGAACTGAGCAAATTAGTGATTACACTCACTAATGGGAAACTCTGAGTGTCTAATAGAGATAAGAATTAGAAATAAGTAAAGGTGCAAAATAGAAGGAAACTTGTGGCATGGTTTACAAACCGCCTTTCCTTATTTTTTAGTACTTGTGTGTGTGTTTAAATTGTGGATACTTTTAGACCTAAAATTTGAAAAATACAGTAAAAATGGTCACATATGCTCCTCCCCAGCTTTCTCGAAGTCAGCATCATAAAATACCATAGTATAAGTACACAACAATGAAATGAACTAGTTATAATGTTATTAATTAACTCATTTAAAATCCATATGGATTTCCACTGCTTTTTCACTGAGTGACTTTTTTTTTTTTTTATGTTACACAAGCAAAAATTCAGGGTTCTGTATTTTATTTGGTATCCTGTCCTTAATATGTTTAAATCTGTGATAGTTTTTCACTTTTGTTTTCTTCATGGCTTTGAAACTTTGGAAGGTTACTGGCCAGTTAGTTGAAGAATTTCCTCCGCTGGGTCTGTATGATGTTTATCTATTATTCAATTCACACCATTAATTTTTGGCAAGAATTATCCAGATAGGATGTATCCTCAGTGCTTCACTAGCCGATGTTACCATAATGTCAACATGTATATAGGTGGTAATAAATGTGTGTCAATGAAATCCCTTTTGGAAGGAAGCCTTGGACAAAAAAATAAAACAACTTGTTTCTACACTCCTTCTAACTGGTAATTTGCAGACGTCATTAGGACTAGTCTATTTCTTCCTCTATATATGTACTTGTTTTTACAAACGTTAATGTTTTTACAGTCTACTGTCATAGAGAAAATTGAAGAAATAATTTAGATCACTTTAAATGGCAATGTTTCCAATAATACCATTGGCCTGAAATGTTTGATAGCCTGAGAGAAAGAAAAAGAATGGGATTTATTCAGCCATGGTAGAGTAGCTTCGTGCGAGCAGCTTTTACTGAGTCAACTAATTCAGATAAATAGAATTTTACTACTACTTAGAATGTGCAGATCAAATGGAGAGGTTGTAGCATGCACTGAGCTACTTCGACTGACACAATGAAGTAACAATGGGGCTTATCTAAGGATTCATACGGTGAACACTATTTCTGGAAACCTGGGATTTGGTGCCTCAGTTGAAGAGAGTCCAGAATAAGTCCAATGTTCAAGGATTTTTTATTTTTTATTATTTTTTAGAAGTCACACAATTCCAAAAACGAGCAGGGATGCTAAAAACTCAGTGGACCCCACCAATTAGCTGTCTATAAAGGAAGCAGTGGTAATCTAGTACACACTGTGGTCTGTTGAGGTTTTTGTTTCATGTTGAATCACTGTGGGGGTTAAGTTTCACTACCCTGCGGCAGTAATAACTGCAAACATTCAGGCTCCAGGCGCGGATGGTGAGATGTGAAGTCTGTCCCAGACCCACTGCCACTGAACCTGGCTGGGGATGCCAGTGGCCCCTGCTGGATGCACCATAGATGAGGAGCCTGGGAGCCTGCCCAGGTTCTGCTGGGGTAACAGGCTAAGTAGTGCCTAAACACTCTGACTGGCCTGCAGGAGAGGGTGGCTCTTTCCCCTGAGACGACAGACAGGTGGCGGCGGAGACTGCGTCATCACAATGCTCGGTGGTATCTGAGATTGGAAAGAAAACAGAAATGCCATCATGTAATCAAGATCAAACCCACTGTCTTTGAGTAGAGGCAAAATTGTTGATCTACAATGAATTTTAATTGTATTTGGTGCTGAGCACAGGTGGCAGGAGTTTTCAGTGACGTGCAAAACCACCTCATGTTCCCTCAACTGGGAGCCACAGAGTAGCAGGAGGAAGAGAAGCTGCGCTGGGGGTTCCATGGTTCCCTCTGGGTCCTAAAATGAGCAGTTTCCTCCCCAGAAGCTTTGACCCAGGCATTGATAAGGGCCTGGAAGGTTGGGCAGCTGGGAGTGGACATGCAAAGCAGCTGGGGTGGAGCAGCTGGACTTCAGCTGCAGGGACCACCTGCTCTTCCTCTCTGCACCAGCATCTGGCCTCCCAGTTGTCAAGGTCAGAAAGTCGTTGGCTCAGTCTGAGTGTAGAACTTCCCCTTGTGAGGACAGATGTCACTCCTGTGTCTTCTCCTCCTCAATCACCTAAATTCACCCAGATGGATGTTTGGTATAAAACTGTTAAACAATATAAAAGGGTGTTTCGTTTCTCCTTCTGTCTCAGTATGCCACGTCATTCCCTAAGTGCATTATGTGATCGATGAAATGAAGACTCTGTGGGTAGAACTTAATCTCCAGAATTATACCTTTCATTGTGCTGTTAGTCATGTTTTCTGGGGTCTACAGCTTTCCATTAACCCCCCCACACGCTCTTTGAATTAAAAACTCTTGTTTACAGTCACATGTCCTGGCAAGGCCCTGACATAGATGCTCCATGGCTATGTGATTGCTTGAAATTGAACAAGTAACTTCACTTCCTTTGTCTGTTTTCCATATCGTATAACTGTCCCAATAGTGGTACCTACTTAGTTGCGTGTGAGACAGTTTAAGAAAATAGACAAACATTTACAGTCCGTATTCAGGACATTATATGCTGGGGGAAAATAATTTTGTTGTATGTTTAACATATTCAGCACTATAGTCATCATCATTACAAATATACTTAGCATGGAAAATAATCTAAATCTAATCCAAGACATGTTTTATCCACAGTCAAATTAAATTCTAAGGTGTTTTCTTCAGTAACTATACACACACTCTTAAATCCTAATGATTTGGTCTTAATCTGTGCTAAAGTACTAAGACTTCAATCATTCCCACCCTCCTGTCAACCCATTAATTCTCATACTCCATCTATCAAAATGTCCCAGAAAAGGTTAATATTCCTGTTGCTGTCCTTCTTTCTTATAAATCTTATCTCTACCTTGTTTCTTGTCTTTCCTGGCCCCAGGACTGAACAATAAGGCAAACTACCATCATTACTTTGGGCTTGCTCCGTATAATTTTGTCAGGCTTGTTATCTTGGACATGAGGACTCTGTCTTGCAAGAAACATATTCATTGGGTCAACGTGTTATGAAAATAAAAGATTTTATTTATGATCCAATAATTAAGTTAGAATGATTTGAAGATATTTTTATGACAGAAAATACAGACGATAGAGAGTAAAATATAATATGATAGTAAACACAACTAATATAATGCTTGCTTCATGGATTTTTGCCTACATGTTAGACATATGCTGGGTATTGTATGCAATGATAATCTACAAATGAACGCCTACACAGTTTAAGGATGCCTGCATTACACTGCGTCTTGTCACTGTTCCAATATAGACAGAAAGTCCACAGTACATTTGCATCTGTATCATTACCTTATAGCTGCTATTGTAATGTAGAGCAGATTTCTTGAGATTAAGCCTTTGGAAGTAGTAGAGGTTTGTCCTATGATTGTATGGCTGTTGCGTGGTTGTTGTTAGGAATCCAGTGGGGAGTTAAAGCATGGGTAGAGTTAAAGCTCTGTCTCCTCACACTCACAACCCCCTCTAGAGATGAATAGATGGGGTCAGGAATCTTTGACACTTTCTAGAAGTCTTTTGCTCTTCCAGAAGTGTTCCTGACAAGTATTGTTTTGAGTCACAGATTAGGTGAAAACTGGGTTTAGAAGAAGGACTAGAGCAAGGAAGAGTTTCCATCCCAGATAGTTATTGTAGGGACACGAAGGAATTTTTCATAGATTTTGCCACCTTTATCATGTTGGGGAGAGGCATCAACCAGGCTCATTCCTGAGGAATCATTACATTCTCTAAAAAGAAAAGTACTAGAATTTCTTGTCAAAACGTGTTTAAAATTCAAAGTACTGACTTTTTTTTTTGATAGAGTCTCACTCTGTCACACGTTTGAGTTCAGTGACACGATATTGGCTCACTGCAACCTCCATCTCTCTGTTTAAAGCAATCTCCTGCTCAGCCTCCCACGTAGCTGGGCATACAGGGTGTGCCAACTACCCTTATTTCATATTTTTAGTAGAGATGGGGTTTCACTATGTGGCCAGGTTGGTCTAAACTCTGACCTAGGTGATCTGCCTGCCTCAGCCTCCCAAGTTGCTGGGATTTTACGGCTGAGCCACTGTGCCTGGCCTACTGTGTATTATATCATTCATCTTCTTGACTTAAACCACATGGTAAAGTGCAAATCCCCCACTTTAACTGAGATTCTACTCCTATGTGAATCATACTAGTGAAGAACAAAAAAAATCTGTATTGGTGGGGATGACGTTTGAACGTGCACAGTTGTGGGTAGAGCTTATGTCACAGTACTTTATACCAGTGTTCACATGAAATGTGGAATGACCTTATACCCAGAAAAAATTAGCATTTTTATGAGCCATATTACTACCCATCAGAAAGAACTGAATTGAAGCCTGTGACTACTTGATGAAGGGGTCATAAAGAATAGGAAAGACTTGGAAGGCCAGGAGGGTGGATCACGAGGTCAGGAGTCAGACCATCTTGGCTAAACACGGAAATCCGTCCTCTTTACTAATACATAAAAACATTAGCTGGGCGTGGTGGAGTCCCAGCTACTCGGAGGGCTAGGACGGGGATGGCATGAACCCGGGGGAGTCGGAGGTTGCAGTGAGCCAAGATTGCCAACTGCAACTCCAGCCTGGTGACAAAAGGAGACTTGTTTCAAAAAAAAAAAAAAAAAAATAGGAAAGAAAAAGGACACAAAAAAAATACACTATGAAATGGAAAGGAGAAAGTCATTACACAGCCTATAACCTAAAAAAATAAATAAGAGAGGATATTATGGTATTTTATGCATACTAATTGACAAAGTGGTGCTAGCGGGTTCTTGGGCTCCGTCAGGAGGAGCGCAGCGTAGTGGGTTGGGAAGGAAACGGCTTTACCGAGGGGGTGGCAGTACAGCTCTGGACTGCTTTTGTGGAGCGGAGTCGTACCCAACGCAGTGGGCAGGAGGCGCGGAGCAGGGGCAGTTTCACATCATATTTATCCCTACTTTTAATGACATGCTAATTAGGAGTGGGTTATTCCGAAGTAGCTAGAAAATGGGAGTAACTTTCAGGTGTTGCCATGGCAATGGTAAACTTACAGGCACTGATGGGCATGTCTTCTGGACAGGTGCTTCCAGGTCTGTTCCTTGTGTCACCAGCCTTCAAATCTGGTCGGAGGTGAGTCCCATCTACCCTCCTATCTCATTTGCCCTCAGATTAGATACTCCTCCTTAATTTAAGGGGACTGCAGAGAAGCCGAGTCCCCTTTTTGTAAGTGCTCTGCTGACTTTCGGGCGCAGGCCTTCCCTAGCATGGAGAGTAAAAAATCTTTGGTACCGAACTAAGGGGCCAATGGCGCATAATGCTTTCATTTGTGGGGTCAGAACGACAGAATTGATTGGAAGACTTTTGACCGACTGTATCATCTTTACAGATTAGAAGATATAACTTTACTAGGAGGTTTTTTAACAAGAAACTATAGTGGAGAGAGAGAAAATTAATTGCTCCTATGTCCACCACACGAACACCTTATTAATCTATGTGTTTGCAAACACAGCCTTAAATTTTCTAGGTTTTATAAAGGAGGTTGTGGCATCCACCTTTTGGGCCTGCCGGACCTTGTAAAGACAACAGGGTTCATCCTGGATAGCTATACCTAACTAGTGACTTCCTGAAGCCTCCTAACAGTGTTGAGTAATAAGAATATCTGATAAGAACCTCCTATCGGTTATTATTAGTTCTTGGGGGTTATTTTGTTGTTGTTGGTTGTGTTTGAGACAGGTCTTGCTCTGTGCCCAGGATGGAGTGCAAGTGGCACAACTTGGCTGGGTTCACTGCAACCTCTGCCTCTGGGTTTCCAGCTATTTTTCATGCCTCAGCCTCCGAGTGGCTGGGATTACAAGCATGTGCCACCATGTCAGCTAATTTTTGTTACTGTTAGAAAGATTGGTTTTTTTATGTTGGCAAGGCTGGGTTTGAATTCCTGGCTCAAGTGATCGTCCACCTCAGACTCCCAAAGTGTTGAGTTACAGGCATGAACATTGCACCCAGCCAGTTTCTTTTTAATTTTTATTGAGATAAGTCTCGGTAACGAGGAGCATTATTTTCTTTTGTGGAAAAGGGCACTATTTTATTTTTATAATTTTTATTAAAAAGGCTTTTTGAATCTGGCCTACATTCGAATAGTGGTAGTGAGTGACTCCCTGTTCCCACCATGGCTGAATGAGATGTTTTTAGGTTCTTTGGTAGTTCCTTGGCCAAGGAGTGTGGAATAAAAAATTTTAGTGATTAAATATTTAAGTCAGACAGCATGCAGGTGGATAGGCACTCAGTAGCCTTAAGCAGGGCTTAAGGGTCGCTGTCTTGCATTTCTCCAATAGCTGTCTTTGCCCGTTGTCTGATCGCTATGTCCATCTTCTCACAAAAATACAATCTCTTGCTGTCTCTTCTGGGTCCTGCTTCTCCGCTGTTCCATGACTCATACCCACATCAAACGCTGCCTCTCACCCCAGTCCCATTTACGCCTCCCTCTCATAAACACCCTCTGCATGTCCAGCCCTTGCATCCCTGATGTCTCTGTCGGGCCAGGGACTGGAGAGTATTGTTCCTCCAACGTCACCAGTAAGCCATGGTTCTCTCACATCAAACTTCTCACTGCACCAATTTTGCCAAGAAGGTTTGCTGTGCACTGGTCTCCAACTTACCAAATGGGTGAGACAAACACCCATCGCACAACCAAGTTACATGAATGGATTACTACTTACAGAGAGGCAACCAGAGAGAGCAAACGTGCCGGGGCGCGATTGATCGAGGAACCATGCATACCCCCACAAGGACTGCAAAGAGGGGCCCTGGAATGCAGCCCACCCTGGGTTTTTATGTCTTAGAATCACTGACACACTGGGTTAGAGTGTTGAAGAAAGAATTTCTGTTTCTAGTAGGGACGAAATGCAGCAGTGCAGGCTGTTCTGGCCAACGTGCCTATTCAATGTTACAGTTCCAGAGCATTCATAATGTTATTCCAGAAACCTACAAGCAAAGAAAGAGAGGGGACTGTGCTGATTCATAGCAAAATGGAACTGTACTGCAAATACCGTAGTGAATCATAACTCAGTTAAATCTTTTTGTGACTGCTTATTTCATTC